>NW_007248308.1:227261-262967 GCF_000164805.1 Carlito syrichta
GCCTGGTTTCCTGCGCTGCAGCCCCAAGGGTCTGAGGAAAGCCGCTGCTGCGGCTGGTGAGCTGGGGGTCCGAGGCTCTGGGCTCCACTTGGTTCGGATCCCTCTTCCGCATGTCGGCGCCTCGGTTTTTTTCTCAGGGTCGGTCTTGCTCTTCGGTCAAACAACCCCTGTGGCGGGCTGACCCAAGGATTAAATGGACTCCCGAGTCTGAAATTGCCCCGAACCCAGTACCCGGCTCGTTTTGTCTCCTTTGGCGCTTTATGCTTGATATTTGTTTTTCTACTCAGGTGTCCCTTCGTTCCTGTGGTGATAGTCACTGTAACCTCCAGTGACCTCCATGCATCTGTGTGGTATTAATTTGTGAGCTGTTCAAACGTCTGTTGGCTGGCTCGCTCGGTATAGTCCTCAGGAGAAAAGAAACTTCATGAAATCTGCTGCTTAGGCAGCCCGAGCTAAGTGATAGACAAAGACATAGACCCGTAGACAAGACTCGTGTAGTATAGCCTTTTTTCGAGCTAAGGCGCTCCCAGCTGAGCTATTTGGGCGGATTAGTGTAGCTTTTTGAAAAATAACAGAAAGATGCTCCGATACTACATTCAGTGTTGGACTAAGCTTGTACAAGTAGGTATTTATGATCTTATAAACACAGTACTTAATAGGAAATTCTCAAAAGCCGTATTGACACATCTTCATGATAATCCCAGGAGTTAGGTAAATAATCGTAGTTTATAGAGAGGTAGTTAAAACTAGTGTGGCTAGGTTAAAAGGGGTGTTCCAGCCCCATGCTTTACCTTCCAGTTCATAGATCTTTCCCCTTGTCACGGATAATGCTGGAACCATGAATAATTAACATTAAGTAGAAAATTAAATCCTGGGAAGAAGCCAGTAGAATTATTAAAGTCTTTTGGGGAGAGATGGCTAGGATTGTCTATGTGGTAATGGATGAGAGTTGGAGACATCATTATGAGCTCCTGTTAAGCTAACATAGGTGTTATATTTGTGTGTATAGACTTGGGTTAGTATATGCATATTTATTTTCGCTGTCAGATAAAAGGGCACAGAAGCAACCTAACTTTAGATCTTGATTTATTCTTATTTTTAATTATATTTATTTTTAAGGCTAGTCAAGTGAAGCAGTGGGGGTTTGGAGAAGGGACAAATAAATCTAACTGGTTGTGATCCATTAGTTGTAAACACCATTGTACTTGAACCAAACAGATCTTAGTTTCCAGTGTCATTCTTTAATCAAAGGAACCAAGGGTCTTTGCAGAAATGACTTGATTCTGGGACTGGTATCGAAAATATACAAGATAAATCCGTAGCATCCTGTAGTGCCAGAAAGTAAGGAAGTGCTCAAAAAAAAAGCAAAACAAAACCACCTCAGTGATGGGGTTATAAAGGAACACAGGAGCCAGGTTCAACCTGGAAGGTTTTTTTCCTTTGTTTTTGTTTTGTAAACAACCTGCCTAGCAGATACAGTGAATGAAATGACAATAGAATGTAAGATGTCTGTAATTACTATATAGCAGACAAAAGTGAATATGGAAAGAAATTAAAGTAGAAGCAGTCTGACTTTGTTCCCTAGAACAGATTAGGTCTTCTGTTTGCTTTGCTCCTATACTGTGTAGGCATACCTCCAAGATATCATGATTTCAGTTCTTGACCAATGCAAAAAAGTGAATTTTTTTTGAGTCAGAGTCTCATTCTGTCGTGCAGGTTGGAGTGCAATGGCACCATGATGACTCTCTGCAGCCTTCACCTCAACCTCCTAAAAAGCTGGGTCTACAGGATCACACCACCATGCCGATTTAATTATTTTATTTGAAGAGACGAGGTCTCTCTGTGTTGCCCAGGCTGGTCTCGAAATCCTGGACTCAAGCAGTCCTCTCCCAGAGTTGACTTTTGCAGTGGTCAAGAACGAAAACTACAATATCTTGGAGGTATGCCTCCATAGTACAGGAGCAAAGCAAACAGAAGACCTAATCTGTTTTAGGGAACAAAGTCAGACTGCTTCTACTTTAATTTCTCTCCATATTCAACTTTTATCTGCTATGTAGTAATTGCAGGTGTGAGCCACCATGCCCAACCTGAAAAAAGAATATTGAAATAAATTGAGTCACATAAATTTTCTGGTTTCTCAGTGCATATAAAAGTTATATTTATACTATATTTAATCTATTAAGTATGCAATAACATTATGTCTAAAAAAAAGATGTACATACCTTAAAAGACTAACAGTCATCTGAGCCTTCAGTGAGTTGTATTCTTTCTGCTGGTGGAGGTTCTTGATGTAGATGGCTGCTAACTGCTCAGGGTGGAAGTTGCAGAAGGTTGGTTGGCTGTGGCAATTTCTTGAAATAAGACAACAGTGAGGCTTACCACATGATTGACTCTTTCATGAAAGATTTTTCTGTAGCATATGATATTGTTTGATAGCATTTTGCTCAAAGTAGAACATCTTTTAAAATTAGAGTCAATCTTCTCACATCCTGCCACTGCTTTATCAATTTGTATAAAATATTCCAAATCTTTTGTCATTTCAACAATACCCACAGCATCTTCCCCAAGAGTAGAATCCATCCAAAGAAACCACTTTTTTGCATGTCCATAAGAAGCAATTCCTGCCGGCTCGGTGGCTCAGCCTGTAATCCCGTGCCTTTGGGAAGCTGAGGTGAGTGGATTGCCTGAGCCCATGGGTTCGAGACCCGCCTGGGCAGGGAGACCTCACCTCTACAATAAATCAAAAAATCAGCTGGGCGTGGTGGCACATGCCTGTAATTCTGGCTACTTGGAAGGCTGAGGCGGAAGGATCGCCGGAGCCCAGCAGGTCAAGGCTGCGGTGGCCAGGAGCGGCCACTGCACTCCAGTCTGGGCAACAGAGTGAGACTCCAACTCAAAAAAAAAAAAAAAAAAAAAGAAGAAGCAATTCCTTACCCATTCAAGTTTGATCCTGAGATTGCAGCAATTTTGACACATCTTCAGGTTCCACTTCTAATTCTAATTCTCTTGCTCTTTCTGTCTAATCTGCAGTTACTTCTTCCACTGAATTCTTGAGTCGCTCAAAGTAATCCATGAAGTTGGGAATCAGCTTCTTTCAAACTGCTATTAATGTGTATATTTGACCTCCTTCCATGAATCACAAAGGTTATTAGTGGAATCTAGAATGGTGAATTCTTTTTTTTTTTTTTTTTTTTTTGAGTTGGAGTCTCACTCTGTCACCCAGACTGGAGTGCAGTGGCACACTCCCGGCCACCGCAGCCTCAACCTGCTGGGCTCCGGTGATCCTTTCGCCTCAGCCTCCCAGTAACTGGAACTACAGGTATGCGCCACCATGCCTGGCTAATTTTTTTTGATTTATTGTAGAGATGAGGTCTCGCCAAGTTGCCCAGGCACGTCTCGAACCCACAGGCTCAGGCAGTTCACTCACCTCAACCTCCCAAAGCGCGGGTTATAGGCTGAGCCACTGAGCCCAGCCGGTGAATCTTTTCAAAAGGTTTTCAATTTACTTTGTACAGATCCATCAGAGAAATTACTGTCTATGGCTGGCTGCCATAGCCTTACAAAATGTATTTCTTAAATAATAAGACTTGAAAGTTGAAATTACTCCCTGATTGATAGGCTACAGAATGGATATTCTGTTAGCAGACGTGAAAATGTTAATTTCCTTGTCCATTGTCAAAGGAATCTTTTTTTCTGAGCAGTAGGTCTCAACAGTGAACTTAAAATACTCTGTAAACCATGCCATAAACAAATGTGCTGTCATCCATTTCTAGAGCACAGGCAGAGTAGATTTAGCATCATTCTTAAGGGCTGTAAGACTTTTCAGAATGGTACTTGAGTATTGAGTTACCAGCTGCATTAGCTCCTGACAAGAGTGACAAAGCCAGGCATTGTCTTTTCTCTAGCTAGGAAAGGGCTTGATGGCATCCTCTTCCAATATGAGGCTGTTTTGTCTACATTGAAAATCTTGTTTATTGCAGCCGCCTTCATTAGATCTGAACAACTTGTATAGCTTTCTCTTCAGCACTTGGTGCTTCACCTTGCGCTTGCGTTTTATAGCGATAACTTCTTTCCTGAAACCGCATGAACCAACCTCTGCTAGCTTCCAACTGTTTTTCTACAGCTTCCTCGCCTCTCTCAACCTTCATAGAATTGAAGAGCATTAGCGACTTGCTCTAGATTATGCTGTGGCTTAACGGAATGTTGTGGCTGGTCTGGTCTTTAATCCAGACAACTAAAGCTTTCTCATATCAGCAGTAAGCCTCTTTCACTTGATGGTTTATGTGTTCATTGTAGTTGCACTTTTAATCCTCTTTATTTACTTTTTGTTGTTTGTGTTTTAGATTAGAAAGTAGAATTTATTTAAAAAGTATTTTAGATTAGAAAGTATAATTTATTTAAAAAGTAAGTGAGAGAGAGAGAGGATTCACCTCTCCAAGGTAGAAGAGGGGGCCATAGCTCAAAGAGCACATCGCCATATCAGAGTCTAGTAAGGCAATGGCACTTTTAATCCTCGTTAAGAACTTTTACTCTGCCTTTACAACTTGGTTATTTGGTGCAAGAGACCTAGCTTTCAGCCTGTCTCAGCTTTTGCCATTCCTTCTTCACTAAGCTTAATCATTTCTAATTTTTGATTTAATGTAAGAGACCTGCCACTTTTCCTTTCACTTGAACAATTAGAGGCCATTGTACAGTTATTAATTGGCATAGTTTCAATATTATGTTTGAAGGAATAGGGAGTACTGAGGTGAAGAACAGAGATGAGAACGGTCAGTTGGTAGAGCTGTCAGAGCACACACATTTATCGATTAAGTTAGCTGTCTTACGTAGGTGTGACTTGTGGTGCCCCAGAACCTTTACAATAGTAACATCAGAGATCACTGATCACAGTTCACTATAACAGATAATAATAATGAAAAAGTTTGAAGTATTGCGAGAATTACCAAAATATGATACAGGGACAAAGTGAGCACATGCTGTTGGAAAAATGGCAGAATAGACTTGGCTGAATGTAGTTGTAGTGTTGACACAAACTTTCAATTTGTAAAACATGCACTATCTATGAAGCACAGTAAACCAAAGTGCAATAAAAGGAAGTATGCCTGTACTTTGTGTCGCTCATTAAAATTTTAATTACTTATATAACTTTTTGTTTAATTTGTGCCTTTTCAGTCAGACTAAAACTTTCATGAGGGACAATGACTGGCTGTCTTACCTCTTGAGTTATCACCTCCTAGCAAAAGCTGGCAGTAGATATTCACTAAATACAGAATGACATGTTTGAATTTTATATACATTTTGTGCTCTCTTTAAATCCTGTTAAATTATGATTATGTATGATCCAGATAGTCTCTGCTATAGCATAAGATTATGTTAGAATTGAGGAAATAGGATAAATATATTTGTCTTACATGCTTCATGGCTACCGGGCTGCTTTTCAGTTTGCTAATTATTTAAACTTTTTATACACATCACATAAGCCCAGATCAAGTATAATGCCAGCAATAGCACCTTCAGGTCTTAGATTAGAGGTTATTTCCTCAGACAAACCTTCCCTGCAAAAGATATTTAAACACACTTCTTAGTGTCGTTGTTATATGTTTTCATTGCATTTGGTACTTATCTTTTGTACGTGTACTTGCTACATGGCAATAAGTTCATTGAGGTCCAGGATATGGTTTACTCGCCATCATATATGTCACTGCTTTGCTCAACATCTGGGTGGGCATTCACGTATTTGGGAGGTTAATGTTAATTAATTAACATTAATTAATATTGACAAACATTTGTTTCTAAAATATGACTTTGTAAAATGAAATCTTGACACAGAACTAATATAAAATATTTTCTATAATATGAAAAGTTTCAAAGTATAAAATAAATTTCCAACCAATGATTTGACACATTTTACAATTTGGATCTAAATCTTTTTTGTTAATATAGTGCTACTTGTGAAAGTGATTTTAAATATTTATTATTCTGCATGTGAGACATCGGTTATATTTTTGTAAGAAAAATGTTCACTGCTATTTTTTTCTGATTTAAAAAAATTAAATATAGAAAAAATACAACTCTAAGTTTGTGATAATTTTTATGAGATGTTTGTAACCTATTACTTAACAAACCACACAGTGGCACTACTGGATCAGGTTTGATTTTATTTTAATAAGATTAACTTTTTTTTCCAGCTATTATTCATGGACTGCCCAGTCTTACAGCTTCTCAGTTGAGAACTATATACATATGTCAGTTTTTGACAAGAATTGCATCAGGAAAATCCCTTGGTAAATATATGTTTTTACTTTATATTGGAAATATTCCAATCTGTGTCTAAATGTAAAACAAAAGATATAACAGATGTGAGCTGTCTTTTTTTATTTTGATAATTTACCCACATATGTCTGGCATGTATACACACACAGACACATTCAGAAACCATTTTATGTGTAAGAACACTGAGGCTCTGTCTTGAGGTTTGTTATATTCCAGTTAGTAGTATTATAAACCATGTAAGAATTCTGTTGCTGTAATACCTTATTTAAAATATAGCTCATTTTAGGTTTTGGTGTTTTTATTGAGTCAGTCTCACTCTGTCACCCAGGCTGGAGGGCAGTGGCATGTTCATGGCACCACAGCCTCGACCTGCTTGGCTCAGGCAATCCTTCTTCCTCAGCCTTCCAAGTAGCTGGAACTTCAAGCACACACCACCACACCCAGCTAATTTTTTGATGTAGAGGTGAGGTCTCGCCAGGTTGCCCGGGCTGGTCTCGAACCTGTGAGATCAGGCAATCCTCTCACCTCAGCCTCCCAAAGTCCTGGGATTATAGGTGTGAGCCACTGCGCCCAGCCTCATTTTAGTTTTTAAGAACTAAATATTTTATTAAAGAAAAGCTTCAAATGTTTTGTAATCTTGTCAAGCCTTTTCTACTTGAAATTGATCTTAATGAGCAAATTATCTCAGAAAATTGCATTACTTCCCTAATCAGGTATATGCAAGGACAGAGCCTGGCACTGGTATATACTCAGTAAATATTTAAAGGAATGCATTTTATAAAACTGACAACATAAGTTTCTATTTAACTTTCTAAGTTAACTTATTTTTTTTTCTGTTTTGAAAGATGCACAGTTTGAAAATGATGAACGAATTACACCTTTGGAATCAGCCCTAATGATTTGGGGTTCAATTGAAAAAGAACATGACAAACTTCATGAAGAAATACAGAATTTAATTAAAATTCAGGTATGAGTGTTACTCTGTGCTTATACTTATTGTGTTGCTAGGAAATAAAAACATTTAACATCTAAAAGAAATTAAGAACAATCTAATGGAAGTTGGACACTAGTCAAATTTAATATAATCTTTCTCTTTAGAAATTTAACCTATGCTGGGCTTAGTGGCTCAGCCTGTAATTCCCAGTGCTTTGGGAGGCTGAGGTGAGTAGATTGCCTGAGCCCACGGGTTCAAGACCTACCTGGGCAACTTGGTGAGACCTCATCTCTACAATAAATCAAAAATTAGCCGGTTGTGGTAGTGTGCACCTGCAGTTCCAGCTACTTGGAAGGCTGAGGTGGAAGGATCGCCGGAGCCCAGCAGGTCGAGGCTGCGGTGGCCGGGAGCGGCCACTACACTCCAGTCTGGGCGACAGAGTGAGACTCCAACTCAAAAAAAATTTTTAAAGAAAGAAATTTTACCTATGACTTGTAGTCTTGACATAGCACTAGAAGCTGGGACTTAATGTTCCATATTTGGGTGTATGTTCCCCCCATGTTGCAGAAAATATGCTGCATCTGTTTAAAAATCAATTAGCAACATTTAAAAACTAGGGACTCCAAATTTCTATTTAAAGATTGGAAATACTAGCAGTCATAAAATAGAATGAAGTCATGTCCTTTGCAGCAACATGGATCGAGCTAGAGAATATCATCCTAAGTGAACTAACTCAGAAACAGAAAATGAAACACTGCACGTCCTCACTTCATATGTGGAAGCTAAATGACCACAAATATGGAAAGAATAGATACTAGGGACACTAAAAAGAGAGATGAACGGTTCAGAAATTACCTACTGAATGTAATGTTCACTGTCTGGGGAATGGGTCACTTTGAGGCCTATTTCCCACCCACTACACATTGTCCATATAACAAATATGCACTTGTACCCCCTGAATCTAAAATAAAATAAACTATAAACAAATAAATATTATAAATATGAAAAAGCAGATAATTATTTTGTTGTTGTTTTTGAATTGGAGTCTGACTCTGTCACCCAGACTGGAGTGCAGTAGCACGTTCCTGGCCACCGCAGCCTCGACCTGCCTGGTCTCCGGCAATCCTTCTGCCTCAGCCTTCCAAGTAGCTGGAACTACAGGCGTGCACTACCACGCCTGGCTAATTTTTGATTTATTGTAGAGACGAGGTCTTGCCAAGTTGCCCGGGTGGGTCTCAAACCTGCGGGCTCAGGCCATCCACTCGCCTCGGCCTCCCAAAGTGCTGGGATTACAGGCTGAGCCACCGAGCCCAGCCAATTATTTTTAATTAATGATAAGTTACGAATATTTGTGATCAAGAGTATGAAAAGTTTTAGGCACATAGAGAGAATTTTTGTAGACTATTTAAGAATGAGAAGCCAAAAAAGTCAGAGATACAATAGCAGGGAAAATATATTTTGCTAGCAGTCAAAGCAAATACTTTCTTACCTTAAACTTTTCCTCACTTTTTAGAATTTTCAAAATTTCCTTATGGGTTGGATGGAAGAGAAAATCTAGGTTGTTCCCCACCTTCCCAAGAATTTGCATAGTGTATGTCATGTCAAGGTAGAGTTAGAACCTGAAGAGAGGAGATTGGGCAGAAAAGTGACTTCTCATCTTGAATTCAACCTAGGGCAAAAAGATTTGTCATGTTATCCCAATCTTTTGGACCTCTGGGGAAGCTGGCCTTTGTTGATACACTGCTATAAAGTTGAATGAGTGACAATAAAGTTTATAGCAAACATGTCCTATATCACTGACTATTTGCCAGGCAACTGTTGTAAGCACTTTTACATACTCATAACTCTTTAATCCTCATAACAGTCCTATGAAATGTAGGTACTATTGCTTCCACTATTTTACTGAGGCATCAAGAGGTTTACATAGCCAAGTTTACATAGCTACCCAAGTGGTAATAGTGATCCTATGTACCACATGTTATCAGAAAGGCCAGTGTGTGAAATGATAATTCAAAAGCATCTGGCTTCTTAGGTTTCTATTAGTGATTTTCCAGGAATCCTAAGTAGCAAATTTTACGTATCCTAGTCATCACAAACACCACCTACCTCCTCTCTCATTTCCCCTTGCTAAAAATTAATATTTAGGTGGGTTCTAAATATGCATAGTGCAGCTTCTAATTAATTTGTTAATGCCTGCTTTTAATGTAATTTAGAGATAAACTGCTGAGCGTATATTAGTCAATGTGCATGAGACCAATGAAAATTTTTTATGAGCCGGGCTCGGTGGCTCAGCCTGTAATCCCATGCTTTGGGAGGCTGAGGTGAGTGGATTTGCCTGAACCTGCAGGTTCGAGACCCGCCTGGGCAACTTGACGAGACCTCATCTCTACAATAAATCAAAAAATTAGCCAGGTGTGGTAGCACACGCCTGTAGTTCCAGCTACTTGGAAGGCTGAGGCTGAAGGATTGCTAGAGCCCAACAAGTCAAGGCTGCAGTGGCCAGGAGTGTGCCACTGCACTCCAATCTGGGTGACAGAGTGAGACTCCAACTCAAAAAAAAAAAAAGAAAAAAGAAAATTTTTTATGTCTTGTCAAGTCATAGTCAATTTCATCTTTGAAAAAGTACTTTAAATCATTTATCAAATTAAAATTATTACAAGCCGGGCTCGGTGGCTCAGCCTGTAATCCCGCGCCTTTGGGAGGCTGAGGTGAGTGGATTGCCTGAGCCCGCGGGTTCGAGACCCACCTGGGCAGCGAGACCTCATCTCTACAATAAATCAAAAAATCAGCCGGGCGTGGTAGTACATGCCTGTAATTCCAGCTACTTGGAAGGCTGAGACGGAAGGATCGCCGGAGCCCAGCAGGCGAGATTGCGGTGGCCGGGAGCGGCCACTGCACTCCAGTCTGGGTGACAGAGTGAGACAACAACTCAAAAAAATAAAATAAAATAAAAATAAAATTATTACATGACATTAAAATGTTTTAAATGAAGTATTTTAGACTTACCTTTATTATTTTAAAAAGCGGTCTGAGATTTTTATTTGTCATCTTGTCTTTTAGGCCATAGCTGTTTGTATGGAAAATGGCAATTTTAAAGAAGCAGAGGAAGTCTTTGAAAGAATATTTGGTGACCCCAATTCTTACATGGTAATTGTTTAAATTAAAATCATAAAATTTTAGAATTGTGTATGTGGAATGAGGAAAACTGAAAGAAAATTGGAGGAGAAAAGGAATGTTTTCTTTTAAACACTATGGAACAATTCTGTGCAATAGAAAAATAATGAAAATCACGTGTGATTTAAAATCTGCACTATGCCGGGCTCGGTGGCTCAGCCTGCAATCCCGCGCCTTTGGGAGGCTGAGGTGAGTGGATTGCCTGAGCCCGCGGGTTCGAGACCCACCTGGGCAGCGAGAACTCATCTCTACAATAAATCAAAAAATCAGCCGGGAGTGGTAGCGCATGCCTGTAATTCCGGCTATTCGGAAGGCTGAGGCAGAAGGATTGCCGGAGCCCAGCAGGCGAGGCTGCGGTGGCCGGGAGTGGCCACTGCACTCCAGTCTGGGCGACAGAGTGAGACTCCAACTCAAAAAAAAAAAAAAATCTTCTGCACTGAAACGGTAAAAGGAAACAGTTGAAACTCATTTTAATAACATTTAACGCAGTACAGTCATCCTTCAGTATCTATGGAGAATTGGTTCCAGGACCTCAATTCTACCAAAATCCTTGGATGTGCAAGTCCCTTATATAAAATAGCATAGTATTTGCATATAACATGTGTACATCCTCCCATATACTTTAATTCATCTCTAGATTACTAATACCTCATACAGTATAAGTGCTTTCAGTTTTTGGCTGTAATATCCTTTCACATGTCTTTTGTAGAACAAAGGTATGCATTTTTGTTGGGTATATACTGAGGGGTAGAATTAATGAGTAATAGGTTATACGCATACTCAATTTTAGTCAATATTGCCAAACAGTTTTCCAAAGTAGTTATGTCAGTTTCTCCAGTCATAAGACTACTGAAATTTCTACTCTGTATCTCACAGAACAGGAAAATTTATGGTCAGAAAACATTAAAAGAAGGTGCTTAACTCATTCGTGACCAATGACATGAATTTATGTCATTCCAAATTCTGTTCCTTGGTTGCAACTGACATGAATTTTTCTCATTGTAGAAGACTGTAATTTCGGGTTTATAATCTGAATAAAAATACAGAGTATGGAATGCTAGTCAGAGTGGTATCTGAGGCAAATACTGGATACATCTGCAACTTTCAGCTGTATTGTGAAAAAGGTGACAAATTTAGAAAAGATCATTTCACGTGTGCTTAACGACAGAAGTTTGTGGCAACCAGCTTCAGATTTTTTTATTTTCACCTGTTCTCAGTATTAGAAAAGTGAAAAATTTGCCAGTCTCACTTAGTTGTCAAAGGGGCAATACCAACTAGTATATTGAAACATATATGACTCCAAAAAAAAGGAAGAGTGGAGGGTGGGAGGGGGATGAGGGCTGGAAAGTTACCTGTTGAACACAATGTTCACTATTTGGGTGATTGGTACACTAGATCCCCATTTCCCAGATCTTAGACTGGCATCAATTAAAACATCTTAGAATATCAACAGTTGGCTCAAAAAGTTGAGAAATGCCTAGACTGCCTGCCATAACTTCCTTTCAGGACTCAATTGGTACTTTTTTGGAGAGCATTTTAGCAAAATCTGTAAGCACGCATTTCAGCAATTCCACTTCTATTAATACCCCAGAAGAGCTGTATTTACTTTTACTATACATTTTAAAAGCCACAAGGTTTTAAAGAGAAAAACAAAAAACCAGGTCTCTTGAGACAATTGGTAGGAATTTTCTTAAAGTTCTATAACTTTTATTGTGCTGCCAGTGTTGAAAGAACTACTATCCAAGAAAAACTTGTACAATGCACAATAAAATATGTAGAAAGATGTTTAAGAGCATTGCAGTAATAGTAAATAGTCTAAATCTTTCTACAGACTAGAAGGATATATGAACAAGTGGGGTTTTGTTTTGTTTTTATATATTCTAGTGTAAAGTTGTTTGTTTATTTTGCCATAGATTCAGGGGATATATGTGCAGGTTTCTTACATGAGTATATTGTATAATGGTGAGGACTGGGCTTCTAGTGTACTATACACCCAAATTGTGAATATTGTACCCAATAGGTAATTTTCAACCTTCATCCCCCTCCCACCCTCCACTTTTTCTTTTTCTGGAGTCCAATTTCTATTATTTTCAAAGTGATGCTTTTGATCAGTGTAATACTATACAATGGTGAAAATAACTAGTTCTGAAAATCCCAAATTGGCATGGATAAATATCATAAACATAGAGTTGAATAAAATATAGTAAGTTTCAGAAGAATGAATACACATGGTATGACAACATTTATATAAAGTTAAAACCATACAAAGCAATACTATGTGTTATTTATGGATATATATGTAGTACAAATAAAGAAATTCATGGGAATGGTAAATTCTAAATTCAGGGTAATGATTACAATGAAGAGAGGAACAGGGATACAATCATATTATGGTAGTAAACAGGTTTTAACCTTATTGGTAACATTTTATATCTTAAACTGGGTAATAGATACTTGGGCTTCTTTTTATCCTTTTTTGTGTGTCTAAGATATAAAATATGCCAAAAAATTGGGAGAAGAGCAAAAAAAGGAAAAGAAATACATTGGTGGGCTTTCAAAAACAGAATTCTTAAAAATCTCTTGTGTCTCTTTGAGTTTATATTTTAAAAGGGGATTTTTTTCATTACTATATGACGAAATTTCTTGTATTTGTAATTTTGTGTGACTTATGTTAGTACATTTTTTCCGTTTAGCCTTTAAAAAGGAAATTACTTACCATAATCTCTCAGAAAGATACATTCCATTCCTTTTTTCAACACTTCAGTTACAATCACATGATGGAGAAAGTTAAGACCTACGTGAATTATGTGCTAAGTGAAAAATCATCAACTTTTCTAATGAAGGTATACATATTATTTCAGAGTGACTCTAATAATAGACTAAAGAGAATTTGTTGTAATAAAGGAGAATATTTTAAATAGAAATTCTTAAATATGTATTGAAATTTTGTATAGTAATTTTGTAGAAGAATATGGTAAAATGTTACTATTAATGAACCTAATTAGATGGTTTATGGATGATCTCTAGTATTTTTGTGACTTTTCAAAATTAGAGTTGGGGAAATTTTTCAAAATAAAAAGTTGAGGGGAAAACTTAGAATGTATTAAAAATAAGAAATAAGCAAAAGCAGATACTTGGTTTTGATTTAAAGAAATTTTTAAAAGGTATTTTGGGGGAAATTAAAATTGAGTTAAAAAAGAGTCTTTTTATATTTTTTAAATAGAATTTTGCTCCCAGTCTTGACCTCAAAAGGTTTTAAGTTGATATGTTGTTATAATGGAGCATCTTGATTGATTTGAGGTAGTTTTTTTTTAGATATTTCAAAATACCTGGAATTTTTATTGATTATTTTTAAGTAGCCTTTTATCTTAAAATTGCCTAGTGAGCACTGTATCTATCAAATATGTTTACAAGGAAAAATCACCTCCCTAATGCTTATAAATTAAGCAAGTAGCAAAAATAGCTGCTGACTGTTATAATTATTGATGAAAACAACACAGTGCCCTTTATTGGCCTCTGAACAGATACTTCGGCTATGACTTGAAGAATTAGAAGATTTCATTTAAGGCTATTTGTTTAAAATTGCTTAATATTTTCCTTTCTCTCTCCCCCCCCACCTTCACACACCCTTTTTTAAGGCAGCAGCAAAAGTAGTGGAAAGTAAAAGAGCAAGAACAATAACTTCTCAAGATAAATCTAATGGTAATGATACTGAAATGGAAACTGAAGCTAATTTGGATACAGGAGAAAGGTTTGTAAACTCAGTATAGTCTTTGTCTTATGAATGTTCTGTCTTGAGTATATTATCTTACTGATGATTAACATTTAGACATTTGGAGTACTGTAGACTTATTTTATTTTTAAATTTTTTTTTATTTTTTATTTTTTGGAGTTGGAGTCTCACTCTGTCACCCAGACTGGAGTGCAGTGGCCACTCCCGGCCACCGCAGCCTCGACCTGCTGGGCTCCAGCGATCCTTCCGCCTCAGCCCTCTGAGTAGCTGGAACTACAGATGCGTGCTACCATGCCCGGCTAATTTTTGATTTATTGTAGAGATGGTCTCGCCAAGTTGCCCAGGTGGGTCTCGAACCTGCGGGCTCAGGCAATCCACTCACCTCAGCCTCCCAAAGTGCAGGATTACAGGCTGAGCCGCCAAGCCTGGCTGTAGAGTTTTATAACTTACCCAAATCATATATGTTAAGCAAAAGTAGAAAATGAGAAAATAATACATTTTAAATAATGTGGGTATTTTCATTTACCATTCTCACTGAGAGTATGCTCAGGAACAAGAGGGAGGTTAGAAACTTGAATCCTCTGTGCCCTTTAGCTGTTCCTAGATTCCACGTGCCCTCATTATGTGACTCATTATGTTATAATATACTAAGAGTTAGTTATTCTAGTATTTTAAGATATTATTCATATACCTTCTCTAAGGATGAGCTAACTGCTTCATCTGGTGCTTAACTGAAGAAATAGTGATTTGCTTTAATACTAAAGGGAACCAAGTTGCGTCGGTCTTGCATATTGAGATAGTAATTTGTCTCCAAAATTATTTTTCTTTAGGGATTTAAGAGTGATTTATACCTTTTGCTTTAGAAGCCTAGACATCTTTCCCTATGTACCCTCTACATTATAAAGATATTATTTTCTTTTGATCCCATGGTCTGTTCCCTCTGTTCTTTCACCCTTAAACCAAGGCCAGATAATCAGATTCCTGTGGTCTCTGAATGGATATATTTGTAACAGTTGTAGTTACTGTTTCTTCTGGAACCATTACTTAAGTACTTCCATCTTACCTACTTATGTGAGGTGGAGATTGGGGTCCAAGTTAGATGCTTACTGTGCTGGCCACACCTTAGGACTGAGGCTCTGTCTTCCTACAGTCGTCCCTTCCTATCAGAGCTTGACCTGCTCCTTACTGGTTCATCTCCCCAAAGGCTGTATTGAAGTCTTATTCCTCATTGACTTCTTATTTTCTGAGACTCACTTTGGGATAGGGAGATTCCATTTTTGTTGGCTCAGTGCCTCTGTTTGGAAAATCAGTTTAATGATACCAAGATCCAGTACATTCCATGGTCAAGCCATCCTGCCCACTTTAATACTTGAAGGGGTCTAGCTCCTTGCCGGGTCGTGAGATTTCCTGAAGGAGAGACGGATAGGCGAAGGACGAAAATATTATACTCGGACACCTGCTTCCTGAACAGATGACAATTTAATGTTAGTTAACACAGAGCTTTTATACCATTCGTAAAGGGGCAAGACAAAGAAAATTCCTTCATGTACATATGCTTTAAAAGTTACCACCATCTAGCAGTCTTTAGAAGAAACGAATAAGCCAAAAACACTATCTACTTTCAGTTAATGAGTCTTGAGATAAGTTTAAAAGGAGTTTCACTTAAACTAAACATAATGCATACAAAGTTTACTTTGATTTCGGTTCCACGTCACTTGTCTAATTAAAAAAGCCTTAAAATCACTAAGACAAAACTACAGATTGTACCTAGTGATAGTAGGAATATGAAGCCCATTAACTTGACCAAACAACAGTGGCTAGCATTTAAAGAATAACTATGAAAGTCACTTACTGTGAAAATACATACACTAATCTTTACTCTGAATAAACATATAAAGTGAACTAAACATAATGAAATAAAACTAACACAACTAAAATTATTATGGTTGCATAATTGCTAATGAGCTTTTAAGTTTAGGATAATGGTGATTTGGCTGTTTTTCCTTATGCTTGGCAACTTCCTAGAAAACATCTTTGTCTTAAGATAGGCACTGGAGCAATTATTATTATCTTTGAGGCACCAATTTTATCATTGTGTGAACTTAAACTTATGAATTTATAGCAATCTTCAAAGTAGCTATAAAACACTAAACTACAGCATTAAAACTTAATGACTCAAAGTAAAAACTTTGTTAAACATAACCAGAGCCTAATAATTTTTGTCAGCCCTCATACATATGTATATTGATTATATAAACTTGTATGATATTACATTTACCAATTATGATTAATACATGGATAAAACAATTATCGCTGGGCTCGGTGGCTCAGCCTGTAATCCCGCGCCTTTGGGAGGCTGAGGTGAGTGGATTGCCTGAGCCCGCAGGTTTGAGACCCACCTGGGCAGCAAGACCTCATCTCTACAATATATCAAATAATCAGCCGGGTGTTGTAGCACATGCCTGTAATTCCGGCTACTTGGAAGGCTGAGGCGGAAGGATCGCCGGAGCCCAGTAGGTCGAGGCTGTGGTGGCCGGGAGCGGCCACTGCACTCCAGTCTGAGCGACAGAGTGAAACTCCAACTCAAAAAAAAACAAAAAACAAAAAAACCAATTATCATGTCTAGAATAGCACTGCCGGCAACTCTCTTCAAAAGAGTCCCAAATTACAGTCCTTGAAGTGCTTCAAGAAAGTTCCCAGGTGCACAATTCTTCATGTAGCAGTTTTTCTCTTTTGGGCTTTTATGAACTTCAAAGTTTTGTAATCGCCTTTCTTGTCTAGGTGTCTTCGTTACTTTTCTCTTATCCTGCAGTGTTTATTTCTAAAGAAAACTCAAAAGAAGCTTTTAATGACATTTCCCAGGCCCCCAAGGTTGCTTTCTGTATTTAGTTAATTATCATAAAAGTGTCTAATTAGTATATTATGAATTCAGTGAAAACCCACTCTATAAACGTTTACTTAAAATTTAACTAAAGAACCGGGCTTGGTGGCTCAGCCTGTAATCCCGTGCCTTTGGGAGGCTGAGGTGAGTGGATTGCCTGAGCCTGCGGGTTCGAGACCCACCTGGGCAGCGAGACCTCATCTCTACAATAAATCAAAAAATCAGCCAGGCGTGGTAGCGCATTCCTGTAATTCCGGCTCCTCGGAAGGCTGAGGTGGAAGTATCACCGGAGCCCAGCAGGCGAGGCTGCGGTGGTCGGGAGTGGCCACTGCACTCCAGTCTGGGCGATTGAGTGAGACTCTAACTCAAAAAAAAAAAAAAATTTAACTAAAGAATTAAGTAAAAACCTTAACGATTAATCTTTATCCTAATTCTGTGAAAATAGTGTTATAAATCACCTACATAACTCCTAGATAAGTGTTAGAACTTATAATGAGCTCATAATGAACTTACCATAAACTTGTACTTCTAAAAAACCTTACGTCTAAACACTAAACTGCATAATTCTAAATCAAATAAGGAGTGAATATACTTGTATCATTTTTTACTCAAGCAATATCTAGTAACTTATAACCAAGTGAAAGAAAGCATTCTTGATGTGCTTCAGAGTTTAACCCTTGCATATGTTAGAAAAGGCCAACGGGAAAATGGGAAAATGAACCATGACATTCTCAGGTTAGGTGTGAGTACTTCGCATAAACATGCCATTTTCTTCTTCCACGACTGCACAGAATTTCTTCAGCCGCATTAAACAGCAAAGGTGGAAGACAGAAGGGCCTCAGCTTCCCGGGCTCACCCTGCGGCCCGGGGTCTTCAGCCCACCAGGACCCTGTCAATCAGGTGGACCTCCAAGGCCGGCTCCCAACAGATACTGCTATGAAGTAATAACTTTTTGGTTCTTACAAATAGTGAATGTGTTTTCTGTATAGTCTCCTTATATATTACCGCCCACTTATTTCAGGTGCTCTGCTAGACACAAGACACACTGCAATCAGTGTATGTAAAACAGAGCTCTTCATGTGTACCCCTGCCTCTCTTCCTTGACCTCACAATCCAGTTGTCTCTCCAAATATTATGAATCCCCAAGACATTTGTCTGATATTAGATATCTGCCTTCACTGGCATCCTATCAATTACTGTCCTGATACTGATTTGATGTTTTATTTGCCCAGATTCTGTTTCCACTGATTCTGTTTCCAAAATGGTTTTGATATTTGCTTGATTCTTGATCTTTACCCAGAAATATTTCTCCAATCCAGTCTTATCATTTTTAATGATGCCACACAAATCCATCCTTGACATAACTTCCAGAGTTAGCTTCCACAAGAATAGATCTGCTTAGATCACTTCCAGCTTAAAAACCTCTTTTGCCTCCTATTTTCCTACAAAATGAGTCAGAATTTATTGGCATGGCTTACAAAGCCTTACTTAGACCAGTTTTTGTTGTTGTTCTTGTTGTTGTTTTCTATATATAATCTCATCCCTAAACATTAACCCCTCCCTGCCCACATACGTGGTACTTTCTAGCAACACAGAACTTCTCTTTGATCTTAAAGCATTACAAGTTTTCATACCTTTACCCTTGCTTAATTCCTTCTATTTTGAATTTCCATCTCTTTATTCTCTCCAAGGCAAGTTCTTATTTGCCTTTCTGTCTGTCTCAAAGATTACCCATGTGAAGTCTTGTCCACCTCTCTGATCAGAGTTGTCACTTATGTGCTTGCATAGCACCTAGTCACATCTCTATAAAAGGACTTATCTTGAATAGTAACTTATCTTCTTACCTGTCTGTATCTTTCACTAGATTGAGAATTCTTTGAAGGTTCTTAATTAGCTTTGAAGCATCCTAATTAGCTTGGTATCCTTGGCGCTTAGTTTATTACCAGGCATACGTAGTGTACTTGTTATAGGGGGCAAAACCCGAACTAGAGGTAAGGTAAAGATCAAGAATAAAGCAAATGTCAGTACCATCCTGGAAGCAGAACCCAGAAAAATAAAACATCAAATCAGTATCAGGACAGTAATTGATAATCCTATCAAGTGAAGCAGAACCAGAAGTGTGATTTTGATGTCAGACAAATGCTAGAAAATTGAAATTCTGTTGTCAAGACTAGAGGAAATAAATATTTTGTTCTGATAAAGCTTATACAGTTGTCCCTTGGTGTCTGAGGGGTAATGGTCCCAGGATTTCCCTTGGATGATACCATAACTCAAGTGTCTTATGTAAGATGGTGTAGTATCTACATATAACATGCACACATTGTGCATGTACTTTAAATCATCTCCACATTACTTATTATACCCAACACAATGCTGAAGGAGTTGAGATGGACATCTTTGTGAAGGTGTTAGTCTTGAGCAGGGCTTTAAAAGATGGTTAAGATTTTTACAGATGAGTGAAAGAGGAAAAGTCATTTCAGGAGAGAGAAATAGTACCAGTAAAGGCATGGAGGTGTAAATGGTCTTCCTGTGTTTATGGAAGTTATTTTAACAACAAAGGGGAGCTTAGTTAATTCCCAAAAGCTCAACTGGAAACTGGTAGGGAGAACAATAAATAAAATTTATGAATTTTAAGTTTAAAATGTTTAAATTAAAATCATACGTTAAACATGTGCAGTGTTTTTTTGAATATAAATAATACCTCCATAAAGTTTTTTAAACTTGAATTTATGGAAATAAAGTGCCATGGAAGAGTTTTTGAAAGAGTGTTATTAGGAATGCTTGATTACAGCATTAACTATGCTTAACATGTTTGAGGAAACTTGATTTTACTTCTTACAAGCACATCTGGGCAAAAATTAGCTAAGTTGTAATGGACTATATATGTCCTAATGTTACCAGGGTTTCTCTCCAAAGTTTTTTTTATAAATTGAAATATGACTTGACTATGTGGAAATTACAATCCTTATGAAAATTTTCTTGTGTTTACATTCTTATAAATTTTTTCTTCTTTTAAAGTGTTAGTGACAAACAGTCTGCGGTAACTGAATCCTCAGGGTGTACAGTATCTTTATTGAGGTGAAGTAAATTGAAATTTTTCTTCTCTATCTTTCAAATCTTTAACTGAAGCAGTTCATACAGATTATAATAACTACCACATAAATGGTATGGTTTAAAGACTATCTCAGGATCCTACATACCTCAACAGATATTCTTGACCCTGACACATCTTGAAATTCCAAACTGTAGAGCTATACTTCTGGAATTCTGGGTTGTTTCACATTGTTTCTAGAAGACCATTATTAGAATACACACATAGAAAGTATTTGACCTTAAAGCAAGTGTTTAATAAACTTTTACTCTGTCATAGAAATAAAGATATGATACTGACACTGGAAGAGTATAGGGATACATTTCTGATGAATGTCCCAAATTCTAATTTTATGAAATACCTTGAAAAACTGTATTTGATCTACTAGAATTGCTGTGACAGACAATATACGAGGGGAGACCTCAAAAAAACCAAAACGGAATTATTACCCCTACTTGGTAAATGTTCTTGTTGTGAGAGGCTGCATTCAGCTTCGGTGAATTTTTTTTTTTGGAGATTCTTTCAACACATTTGCCAATTTAAGATGAGTGATTTACGAGCGCTCTCACCTATACTGCAGTGAATGTTCAGCAGTTTTTGACTAATACCAACATGACCCCTGTGCCCTGCTCTCCCTATTCACCCAATCTTACCCCGAGTGACTTTTTTTTTGGTTTCCTGGGATGATAAAAGTCCTTAGAGGGGAACATTTTGCCATTGTGGAAGAGGTGAAACAGCAGAAGCACTAAAAGGCCTCCAAACTGATGAGTTTCAAAACTGTTTTGAGACAGTGGAAAAAGCATCTCGATAGGTGTATTGCATCAAGTGAAGAGTACATTGAAGGTGACTGAAGTTAAAACATGTAAGAATAAATACACAATTTTTAATAAATAAATTTTGGAGTTTTTTGGATCTCCCCTTGTAACATGTCCTGAGAACAGAAAGCCTGCATGAGTGATTTCAGAACTAGAGCAGTTGCAATCATGAGTGGAACTATGGGAGGGAGTTTCTGACTTGGTGTGGAAGAGGTCACTGGACATGAGGACTTGATAAGCCAGGATGTTTATATGGGTTGTCCGTGAAAACACTGAAAAATAATTCATAATTATTGAATTATGTAGAGAAAGATCTATGAATGATAGGAAGATCTGTGAATGATGCTTGGAATATTAGCTGTGAAGAATGAATGAATCAGTGGCATAAATCTTCAAGGACCAAGGCTTCTGTGGAATTAGGATCTTGAAAGTGGCATTTATTAGGAAATGAAAACTACCACCTGGGATCCTATAGATAATGGAGGGTGGAAGATTATGAGAATCTCTACTTAAGAAGGCCACAAAAGAGAGAAACATTGTTACCAGGGGAAAGCTAGATTTTAGACAAGGCAAAGAGGTAGAGGAACTGCTGAAGAGGTTGAGGATGGCATTCCAGAGAGCACAATTTTGGGAGGGAGGGAGGTAAGAGAAGATGGAAAGGATTATCTGGTTGCATAGAGTATTTATAGGGATAAAAGTATAGCTGAAAGAGCCTACATTTGCGGTGGAGATAATGAATATAACTACCTAATCTTAGGCAAACTGCTTTGTGGGTCTTAATTTGCTCCTTTATAAAATTTGAATAATACCAACTTTGCAGGGTAGTCAAAAAATTACACCACATCCTATATTTTCAGACAGCATTTACCTTTCAAAAAACTCTTTTTGAAGCTATAAATATGATCAAATGATACTTGCCATTATATAAAGGAATTGTGGAATTTCTCTTTGGGGAAATAAACTTAGAAGACATAGGAGAGAATGAAAGTTAATACTTTGTAGTTTGAGAATTTTTTTTCCTTGATATGTGTAAGATCAAGGCCTAGACTCTTGATTTCTAAGTGGAAAACAAGAGATGGGAGGGAGGGAAGTTTGACAACAGAAATCTTAAGAGGCCAAAAGTTAAGATGAGGCACTAAACAAGGAGAGCACGAAAGGCCATGGGCCAAAGTAGAAGATCCTAGAACAAATTAAGATAAAGCTTTACCTTTTTTCCATAGCTTTACTAATTTTTCTGGAGCCAGTCATTCATATTTCATATTCTAGAACCAAGCTTTCATATTTTACTTAGGTCTCACAGGAATCTCTTCTCATTGAAGTTGAAACATGGAAGCCAGCAACAAGACCTTAATAACAAAGAGGAAAGAGTGGGAACTCTTCAAAGTGAGTACTGTTGTTACCATTTTGGAAGTGGATTTCTCAAACAATCCAGCTGTTGACCATACCACTACAACACAAAAAATACACATCTCAGAAAACTGAAGCACAAAGAGCTTGTGTCTTAATTACATAGAGTTCATTGAAGTTGCGCTTAATTTGGAGAGTTAGCTATTTGTACTAACTAGCTTAGAGTTATTTTGCTATTGTATGGCACTGCTTTTCTACCTGCACTGTATTCATATGTTGCATAATGACATTGCAGTCAAAGACAGGAGTTCATACAGTATGATGGTTCCATAAGAATATAATGGAGTATAATAGAAGCTCAATATTATGACACTTGATATTGGCATTGCAAATCAATTAGGGGAAGTGATTGATTCTTATTAATGATGCTGGGATGGTAAGTTTTCCATATGAAAAAACATATATAATACATTTGTGTGAATGTACTCTGATGTTCACATAATGATACATTTCTCAGAATTGTACCTCCCTTATTAAACAACACATGATTCTCGTTCACAGTACTTTACTATAAAGTCTGTGAGTTTTTTGTTTGTTTGTTTGTTTGTTTGAGTTGGAGTCTCACTCTGTTGCCCAGGCTGGAGGGCAGTGGCACGCTCCCAGCCACTGCAGCCTCGACCTGCTGGACTCCAGCGATCCTTCTGCCTCAGCTTTCCGAGTGGCTGGAACTACAGGTGCGTGCTACCACACCCAGCTAATTTTTTGATTTATTGTATAGATAAGGTCTCGCCAAGTTGCCCGGGCGGGTCTTGAACCCACGGGCTCAGGGAATCCACTCACCTCAGCCTCCCAAAGCGCGGGATTACAGGCTGAGCCACCGAACCCAGCTACTGTAGGTTTTTAATAATTCATTAAGTGGTAGGGAAATCTTTTTGTTCTTCATCTAGAGCACCTTGACTATTCTTGGTATGTTGTAAGGGAAAATACCCCAACCATAGAGGATTATAAGCAATAAAACTGCCAATATATGAATGAAAAAGGTAGAGAAGAATGAATGACACAGTAAGACAGTTTATTACAGCATAGCAAACAGCATGGTATCTATGTAGTTGTGCTGGTTCTCCTACCCCAAGTCCCATGGGCAATACAATGGGCCTACATGAATGCTATGAAACCAATAGGTTGTATTTCAGCTGACGCACTCAGGGCCAAGGGCTAGCACATTGTGAGTAAGCCTCAAAACTATAGCAAATAAGCCGGGCTCAGTGGCTCAGCCTGTAATCCCGCGCCTTTGGGAGGCTGAGGTGAGTGGACTGCCTGAGCCCACAGGTTCGAGACTCGCCTGGGCAGCAAGACCTCATCTCTACAATAAATCAAAAAATCAGCCGGGCATGGTAGCACATTCCTGTAACTCCGGCTACTCGGAAGACTGAGGCAGTAGGATCGCCGGAGCCCAGCAGGCGAGGCTGCAGTGGCCGGGAGTGGCCACTGCACTCCAGTCCAGTGGACAGAGTGAGACTCCAACTCAAAAAAAAAAAAAAAAACTATAGCAAATAACAGACAAAGGAGGATCTCCCACAGGACAGAGCACTTCCAGGGTTATCATGCTGTGGTTTCCTTAACCTATTTAATGTCCATCTGACTAGTTATAAAATCTGCACAATATTGGATGAATAAACCTTTTACATCCAGGATGAACTGCTGCAGGGATACTCGGGGCTCATGGTGGACTACCCTTCTTGGTACATGTAATGTAAGTTATACCGTGAGCCCTGTTGATATATTTATGTGAAATTGCAGTGTAACAATAGATGATTTGGGAGAGAATTGACACTATTAGATTAAGTCTTCCTATGCATGAACAAAGAACATTTCTCCAACACATTTTTATGTATGCCATTGTCCCTCAGTATCCATGGGGGGTTGGTTCCAGAACCACCTAAGGATACCAAAATGCTCGAATGTTCAAGTCCTTACATGAAATAGCATAGTCTTTAAACCTATGCATATCCCCTTCATACTTTAAATCATTGATAAATTGCTTATAAGAACTAATACAATGTAAATGCTGTGTAAATCTTTGTTATACTCTATTTTTTATTTGTATTTTTAGTTTTTCTCCAAATATTTTGTTTCAAGTTTAGTTGAATCCACAGTGTGGAACCTGAAGATACTAGGGCCAGCCATATATGTAGTAAAGATTTACAATTTACTAAATACAGTTCTTGAACCAGTTTTGCTGGCATTAATCTCTAAGAATGTTATATTTTTGTTGCTACTGTAAATAGTAGCTTTTGATTGTTTTTATTAAATATTTTAACTGTTTGCTTCTAATGTGTAGAAATCCTATTGCTTTTTTGTATGTTGATTTTATGTCCAACCATTTTGCTAAGCTTTTTTTTCTATTTGTAGATTCTCTAGGTTTTCTACCTAAACAATTATCATCTTTCAATAATTACAGTTTTGTTTACAATTATTTCTTGTCTTACTAAATTGAATGCAAATGAGAAAGGAGTGAGGAAAGGGTATA
Organism: Carlito syrichta; assembly: GCF_000164805.1. Lineage (NCBI taxonomy): Eukaryota > Metazoa > Chordata > Mammalia > Primates > Tarsiidae > Carlito > Carlito syrichta. Next base: position 252,040 of record NW_007248308.1, read on the forward strand.
TTTCTTATATTGTGTCAAGTACTCAAGTACTTTTTCCCTAAGAAAATTTCAACAATCCTATATGGTAAATACTTTTTCTTTTTATAACAGATGATGAAAAGACAGGCTTAGGAAGGTGAGATGATATAGAACATATTTTTTAAAAATCAAGACTCAAAATACTTCCTCTCTAATGTCAAAGACTGTGATCTTTGCTATATCATGCTACTTCCAGATTTGAAAGAATAAAGTTAACATGTAAAACATGTAGAATTCTTTTTCTTAGAATAGCTGAAAAGTAAATAGGACTTTCATGATAATCTTTAAAAATATAGTCTCTTTTTTCTTTAATGTAAAAAAAAAAATTTTTAATTTAAAAAAAATAAAGACAGGCCGGGCATGGTGGCTCAAGCCTGTAATACCAGCACTTTGGGAGACTGAGGCGAGAAGTTACCTGAACCCGTGGGTTAGAGACCAGCCTGGGCAACATGGTAAGACCTTGTCTCTACAATAAGTAAAAAAAAAAAAAAAAAATCTGCCAGGTGTGGTAGCATGTGCCTATAGTTCTGGCTACTTAGAAGGCTGAGGCAGAAAGATGGCCAGAGCCCAGCAGGTCAACACTGGAGTGGCCGTGAGCGTACCACTGCACTCTAGTTGGGCGACAGAGTGAGACTCCAACTCAAAAATAAATAAATAAATAAAGACAGAATTATGTGATGTTACTCAGGTTGGTCTTGAACTCCTGGCCGCAATCCTCCTATATGAGCCTCCCAAGTAGCCAGGACTACTTGAGTGTAAACCTTATATATTCAGCACACGCCACCATACCCAGCTAGTTTTTTTGTTTTTTATCTCGCTATGTTGCCTAGGCTGGTCCCGAATTCCTGGACTCAAGTAATCTTCCTTCCTCTGCTTTCCAAAGTACTGGGATCACAGGTTTCAGCCACATGCCCAACCCTGAAGCAATTTTTTGATGACATCATTTCTACTTTTAGGTGGAAGAAAGAAAAAAGAAAGCAGAAGAACCACTGAACGCAAATCAGTCCATGTTTTAAAGAGGCAACTAGTAAGTCCTGAAAAACATCAATCTAGGAAAAGACAGGTATTTTTTTATATTTGATTAAATTATACTTACAAACGTTAAAGTTATAATTTGAAACTGTGATTATTTCATGTTATTTCTGTTCAACTCTAAAAAAACTTGATTGTAAAATATTATTTGCCGTCTTTGATTTTGTCATTTTAGATTAAGACTAATTAGCCTATTTAGAATTCTAAGAAAATACTTCACCCACATTTAAAGAATAATCTTAAGTTGGATGTTGATACTGACATCTATTTAGAATTATTGTGATATTACCATAAAGGAAGTTCATCAGATGTTAAGTGAGACTTAGCTCCATAGTATAAGGTTTTATTTTAAAATCTTCCTAATAACTGTCCAATTTAAATAAGATTATTTTGTACTTAAAAACAAAAAAAGAAATAAGAGATACTAATTGATCAGAAAATTGCATTAAGGTGGGTCAACTTTAGGGTTTAATTCATTTGTTTCTCCACTCAGTGAGTGTAGTCCTATGCCATCTGAAATCATTATTTCATACATTTTATCTGATTTTCTAGTTGTTTAGAGCAGATGGATAAATCTGGCCCTTGTTTTCTTTTGTGGCTGGAACCTTTTTCTTAATCTACTTAAGGTGGCTTTTTTTTTTTTGACAGTGGTTTGCTAATGGTTCATATTGAAGTGCTGTAACTATAATCAAGTTGCAGGCTACTGGGAATATCTCCTATAAGTCAGCGTTATTTTACCCTTTATTTCTCCTCCAGTGAACATAGCAAGCAAATCCTCCTTTTAATTTGCTTTCTGCAGATATTACTTGTCTTTGTGATTTCTTTTTTAGCTCTGCCATCTCTGCCCTTTAGTAGGTTGGGGGGAACTCCTGCTGTTGCTGACCAGGGATTTAGAGTGTTTCCTCAATTTTGGAAAAGTACACCCTACCAGCTTCCTGAGATCTATAGACAGAGTGGCTGTGCCCTTCTTCCTCACATACCTGAATTGCAGTGATTATGCACCCCTTCCTCCTATATTGTGGTTCAGGTTGTAGATGTCTCCTACTTTTTTGGAAATTTGGGATTTTATTTTTTCCTTGTTTCCTTGGATGAATTCCAAAAGAAGGGAGAAATGCCAACCTTATGCCACTCTATGTGACCACAGTCATATATTTCTGTGCTTGATTTTATTGCAGTTTGAATATGATGTGCATGGATATAGATTTCTGTGTGTATATATTTTTCCCGCTTGGCGTGTTCTCTAGGAGCTTTCTGGATCTGTGATCTGGTGTCTGTTAATTTTGGAAAATTTTCAGCTGTTATTCAAACTTTTCTGTTCCTTTCTCTGTGTTTCTAATGTTTACAAAATGTTATACCTTTTGTAATTGTCCCACAGTTCTTAGATAATCTTTTCTCTTTTTTTTAATCATTTTTTTCCTTTACTTTTTTAGGTTTGGGAAGTTTTTATTAACATATCTTAACTGATTGTTTCATCTGCTGTGTCTGGTAAACTTATAAGCCCATCAAAGGCACTGTTCATTTCTGTTACTGTGCTGATTTCTAGCATTTCCTTTTGATTCTTTCTTAGGGTTCATCTCTCTTTTTACCCATTTGTTCAGGCATATTGTCCACTTTTTACATTAGAGCCCTTGGGATAGTAATAATAATTATTTTAAATTCCAAGTATAGCAATTCCAAAATCTCTGCCATATCTGAGTGTGGTTCTGATGCATGCCAGTCTCTTCAGACTGGTTTTTGCCTTATAGTATGCTTGTAATATTTAGTTGATAGTTGGACATGATATGTCAGGTAAAAGGAATGGAGGTAAATGGTCTTTTAGTTTGAGGTTTTGTATTTCTCTGGCTAGCAGTTATTGTTTGTTGTTGCTGTAGGCATCAGAGGCTAAACATTCCTCTAGTGTCCTGTTTTTGTCTCTCTTGTTGTCTTTGGGTTTCCTTAGAGACAACTTCTTAATAAGGGTCTGAGGAAGCTCATTTCAACTAAAACCCCCAGGATCCTGATTGATGTGATAGTAAAGTAAGGAAACCTCTCTAAACAGTGATAAGGCAGAAATACCTTTGTTTATTTAACAAAAAAATGAGCAAGGAGACAATCACAAGAATTACGAGGGATTGAAAAACCAGGGGACAGAAACTTACAGCTGGAAGCCAGTACTAGTAGGAGGAATTAGACTGTGACTGAGGAACTGATGGAAGCTCAGTGTGGATGAGCATGAGAGTTAAAAACTCCAGGGGCCCAGTCTCAGAGAAATCCACGCACTTTTTTATCCCTAGGAGTCCCATCAGGCCTCAGAGTGATGATCAGACAAAAATTCTTCCTGCTTCTGACAGGGGAATGAGGAAAGTAGCCATTTTGACATATTCACCATTTCAAAATACTCTCAGAGCATTTTGTTCTCCTTAATAAAAGCCTGCATATAATATAAACTAATTTAACTAGAACCTAACCAATTGGGGTTTTGCAAGAGCTTAACTGACCTACGAAAATAACCAGTTCCACATCCCTCTAGCCTTCCTGTCTCACAGGAGTAGTGGTGGGGATAGTAGAAGGAGAAGCACTTATGAAGGTCACACATAGGCTCACTAAAAGAGTAAGTCCTGCCAGGTGCAGTGGCTCATGCCTGTAATCCCAGCACTTTGGGAGGCGGAGGTGAGAGGATTGCCTGAGCCCAGGGGTTCAAGACCAGCTTGGGAAACTTGGCGAGACCTCATCTCTACAATAAATCAAAAAATTAGCCAGATGTGGCGGCACGTGCCTGTGGTTCCAGCTACTTGGAAGGCTGAGGTGGAAGGCTTTGGTAGCTATGAGCATGCCACTGCACTTCAGCCTGGGCGACAGAATGAGACTCCGACTCAAAAACACAAAAACAAAAAAGAGTGAGACTCCAACTCAAAAAAAAAAAAAAAAAAAAGTGGTACATATACATAAGGAATATTATGCAGCCACAGAGAACAAAATTATGAGTGTCACAGAAACTTGGATGGATGTAAAGTCTATAATATTCATTGATTTACCACAGAAACAGAGAACCGAATACCACATGTTATCACTCATAAGCGAACCCTGAACATTTACCATAATACAATAAGAAAGAGATTGGCAGTAGTTGGAAACTGCCAGGTGTGGGGGCACATAACATTAGTAAGAGTACCAGATCTCAAGCCAGGCAAAGTGGGGTCCAAAGGGAGGCCCAAACTTTAGCTAAACGATGACCAGTTGTATACCTAATCCTGAATTGTACCCCACATCTTTAAAATAAAATAATTTTTTTAAAACAAGAGTATGAGCTTAAATTCAGACAGAATGAGTTGGCATGTATCCCTGTCACTTTCCAGCTGTTGGATCTTGGGCAACTGAGCTTATATAAAATGAACAGTAATAGTAACAACCCTTAAAAATGTTATCATAATAAATATACTGTCTTGTAAAAATCTAAGAAATATATAGAGACATTCTTCCATCTTTAAGAGCCTGTAAGCATTATTTTATTTTAAAAATTAGCATTTATGGTAGGTATTTGAGTTGAAGTCTCACTCTGTCGCCGAGACTGGAGTGCAATGGCCGCTCCCGGCCACCACAACCTCAACCTGCTGGACTCTGGCGATCCTTCCGCCTCAGCCTTCCCAGTAGCTGGAACTACAGGTGCGCGCGGTAGGTATATTTTTGTTAAAGAATTGTTTCTGTAAATAACTGTTCTACTTTTTATCAAAAGGCATGGCTCTGGGAAGAAGACAAGAATTTGAGAGCTGGTGTGAGGAAATACGGAGAGGGAAGCTGGTCTAAAATATTATTGCATTATAAATTCAACAACCGGACAAGTGTCATGTTAAAAGACAGATGGAGGACTATGAAGAAACTAAAACTGATTTGCTCGGATAGTGAAGACTGAATGTGTTTGTAAAAGCTTGATAAAAGGACAGTTAAATATTTTGATCACCGTGTTTTGTTTTAAACTTGCTAGTTATTGATGCATTTTAAAACTTTTGTTTAAAGCATTACAGTATTTTTCTGTGACAGTCAGTATGAGGATTTGTGCTATGAGTAGATTATATGCTATCGTTATTCTATTGTTTAAGAGTCTTTTTATTTTTATAAAAAATGAATTTAATTCTGCCACATTCAATATCCACACCCTAAATTCTGTTCTAATAAAAATTAAAACCAGATAAAGACAAAAAGTATTTATGTTAACCTTTCCTGTATTTGTAGGCTGACTTCAACACTATAACACATACATACATAAAAATGAATGTCCTAAATCATTGAATAATTGTCCTTTGATATGAGCTAATGACTTGATGTATGGCCTTAATACACTACTTAATTACTTAAGATGTTAAAGAAAATAACTTGAAAATAGTAATACCCATAGGAAAAAAAATTCGTACTATTAGCAAGAATAAATTTGTATCTCATTTAGAAATAATTTGTCTTTTGTTCCAGTGCTTAGACTTTGACAAAGATGGTACTGAATACATCTTCTTTATGCCATAAATAACAGATTCTCTGATACTTTCATTTCATATATCAGTATTGTGCCTGAATAGTATTCTGTAAAGCTTAAATTGGTATTAACTGTGATCCAATGATAGATAATAAACAAGGTCATAGTACACTTTACTAGGTAATTTTGAGTTTTCACCAACATCTTATTCTGCAGATGATTTCATCCAAAACTAACAGAATTATTTAGTATTTCCAGTTAAGTATGTTTTGCAAATGAGTGAAAATATTAAAATTCCCATTGTTCCTGAATTTGTGTTATCCTATATGTGTAGTAAATAGAAATGTGGATAATTACTATGTGGTCTTTTTTTTTTTACTTAATGTGGGGTACAGTTTGGGGCTAGGTATACAAATGTACTGTGTGCTTCTTGACTCCTCTACCCTGTTGTGGCACAGGATACTAGCCCTGTGTTTGTCTCAGATATTTGGATGATTCATACCAAAGCTGGCATCATGAGTCAAAAGAGACTTGCAACTCAACCTCCTCATTTCCAAACACCATAAATCTTCAAATCTAAGATGTAGCTAACTTCAAGTTCCACTATTGTTTTATATGCCACTGGAGAAGAAAAATTATCAATTATACTGCAGCATGGTGCTTTCTTAGAATTTTTCTTTTTAAAATTTTTTTTTTTAATTGAGGTGGGGTCTCACTCCATTCCCCAGGTTAGAGTGCAGTGGCATAATCATGGCTCACCACAGCTTCGACCTCCTGGGCTCAGGTGATCCTCCCAACTCGGCCTCCAGAGTAGCTGGGGCTACAGGTATGCAACACCACACCTGGCTAATTTTTTAATTTTTTTGTAAGATGAGGTCTCGCTATGTTATTAGACTGTTCTCGAACTCCTGGGCCCAAATGATCCTCTCACCTCAGTCTCCCAAAGTGCTGGGATTACAGGCATGAGCCGCTGTGCCCAGCATAGAATTTTACTCATTAAAAGGGCTATTTTAGATTTATTTAAACACTTTTATTGTATAGCTTGTGAATATGAAAGGAAGGAAATCATAAGCAAAATAAGTTGGGTAACATATTCCTAAACTTTTATCTCAAGTGAATTTTCTGGATTACTTCTTTTTAATTGGAATTTTTGTTGAGATAACTATATTCACATGCAGTTGTAAGAATGTTGTAAAAAGAGATCCCTTGTACACTCGACCCAGTTTCCCCCAATATTAGTATTTTGTAAAACTCTACAATGTATCACCACCAGACTATTGACATAGATATAATCCATCTTATTTCCCCAGTTTTGTACTCTGGCTCGAAACAGTGATTTGGGTTCATATAAATAAACACCACCCCGAGGATCCCTCACATTGCTCTTTTATAACCACACTCACCTCCATCCTGCATCTTTCCCCCAAATCCTGGCAACCACTAATCTATCCTCATGAAATGTAATTATTCAAAAATGTTAATATAGCAATGTCACCCAAAATGTCAGAATAGGGAGCTCCAAAGAGTTGTCTCTCTACCAAAGCAACTATTAGGCCGCAAAAACTTGGAAGAAACTTTTTGGAATTGATAATCACATACATTCCTGGGAGTGGACACACTTTCAGAAAAGACCTGAGAGGACTCTATGCCTGTACCTCTGACTAAGCTTAAGATTCCCTGTAAACAGGAGGTAAAGGCTAAGGTAAAGTTGTAGGTAGCCTGGAAAGCACCTTTTAGTATTTTTGTTGTTCTCTTGGACTCATGATGTTTAAGGAAATTAAGTGAATGTGATTATTCTTTGCCATCTTTCTCTCAACATGTTTGTGCAATTTAAATTGTATGCAGTTTGTTCGTTTTTATTTTACACTGTAGTCCATTATATGATTATATCAGTTATTTATTATGCTATTGGTGAACATTTGCATTGAGAAAATAAATGAAGACCATCCCCAAATGGGACAGACTATTCAGTTTGCTGAGGCAAGGGAGTCGGCTACAATCTGTTGGGCAGATTCAAATGCAAGCAGGTTTATAGTGGAGGGGGGAGGGACAGCTTCAGGCAGACTCTGGTTGGAGGGTGTTGGCATAAGGAAGCTGGAGGTTGACCAATTAGCCACAGGCATCTTCTACGATTGCTTCAGGGAACATACTTGGCTTGCTTTCTCTGGTTCCAAACTGGAAGAGGGACCAGTACGTTGGGATGTTGGTAGTCACTGACTAAGTCCTGACCACACTAAGTATGATCACTGCAGAGAAAGTGATTTGGCTTCCAGGACTAGTTGCTGCAGATGGTATAGTCAGAGTTCTACTGTCATACAGGGTCTACCCATGTCCGTTTATATCATCAGTCTCAGAGCTGTTTGCAGTTTTTAGCTGCTAGGCTTTTACATTTTACATGAAGTGTAATATTTGAAATTATGAGCCATGAGACTTTAGATATGAATGTTGTAATCACTAAAGCAGGCGTCTTTTAAAAAGTACAGATATATAACCAATAGGTAAATTAAGATGGAATATTAACAATTAAAAAACAAAAAGGAGGAGGCAAAAACAAAACCACAGTGACAAACTAGGAAAAAAAATGATATGCCTAAATCCAACCACATAAATAATTACATTAAACATTAAAGATCTAAGCTGGGAGGTCAGCTTTTTCTGTAAAGATTGCTGGATAGTAAATATTGTAGGCTTCGTGGGCTATACAGTCTGTGTACTCTGCTAGGAATTAGCCATAGACAATATATAAATGAGTGGATATGACCATGTTCCAGTAAAACTGTATTTACAAAAACAGCAGGCTAGATTTAGCCTGCAGGCTATATATAGTATGCTGACTCTTACGTTCTAGATTTTGTTTTCTTCCTTTAAAATTTGTTGGACTTTGTTCTGGCCAACAGTTAAGTTAATTCTGGATATGGGAACTTTTAATTCTCTTTCCTCCCCAGGTTTGGAACCACTTTAAAACTAAATTAACAAGTTGGTTCTCTAAGACCAACCTGATGATGAGAATTTGGGCTGCAAATCCGTAGAGTAGTTGGCGACAACCTCTTGTTAGGCCTGGCACAATTCCTTAGGGAGAAGGGAGGGTTTGGAGTAACTTCTGGTTCAGTCTTCCTGTAAGAATATAGTCTTTCATTGGCCCTATTTAATTATTCCCACTTCAGTCCAGCCTTTGGCTTTGATTTCTGGCCCTTCTGCTGAATAAGAGAAGACAGTAAAAGATTTATGGAGTGTAAAGAAGGCCCCCTTTCCTCCAAGGCTAAAATTCAGACCTCTTCAAAGAGGACCTGACCAGTGCTGGAACGCAGCCTCTGAGTACGGAAGAAACTGGCCAGAGGGTGCAGGTGGTGCTGACCAGCAGCCCGCCATTACTGGAAGGTGGGGGTGGATGGGGAGGTGGCCTGAACTCATCTAGTCACACATAGCTGCTCCACTGGATAGATGACAGAGAACTAGAACCAGAAGGGACTAATCTTCCTGTCACTATCATTCCATAGTCTCTCCAGAGTCCTCTGTTGCTAAAGCTTAACAGTCATCATGTCAAGAGATGTTTACAGAGTCCAACCCGTGTCTAGCTACCACAAAGCAGAGTAAAGAAGGGTAGATTTTGAGCTGATTGATTACTGGCATTTAAGGTGCTTTTATTTTTTCCGACTTACCCCTCAACACACCCACACACACACCCCTTCTTGTCAAAATGCTGTAATATTAAAGTAAGTCTTCATTTAAATCTAGTCTATGTTGAAAGAGCAAAAATAGAAGACAATTTGACTCAAGAAATGTGATGTTTTATATGATTAACAACTCTCGAAGGAAGAGCAATTTTTCTATTTTTATGTTATTTGCAAGAGACAATTATCTAAAGAATTTTTTCTTTCCACATGAGTCCTTGAGGAGTTCACATTCATCTTAACCTTTATAAATTTTTTTAGTGCTTTTCTTTGCATGGGCTATTCAATTTAATTTTTGCAAAACCTTGATGAATAAGCAGAATGTTATTATTAATTGCATGTCATAGATGAGGATTCAAGCTTAAGTTATTTGACTAACCCAAAATCAATTTGGTATGTAGCAGAACTTTTATTTTTTGATATCCCACAATTAAAACTTTTCATTATCCAGGCAGAATTCTATACCCCTCAGTTATACATACGTCAATATTCTTGTGATGAAGAAGCCCCCAGGTCAGTGATCTTGATAGCAGTGGAACTCTACAGCTGTGGCAGATAGTAGAATGTACTGGAATTCTGCCAAATACACCTAGCGTTCAAGTGGTTTTTTTCATGAAAGTGTATTTTTTATCATTTCAGAGATGCTTTTTCCTCTGTCTGGCTTGGCAGTGACATTGAGCAGATTTACATTTCTCAAATCCCAAACCTCTCTACTGCTACCAAGTAGTTAAAACAACAACTTTTTTTTTTTTTTTTGAGTTGGAGTCTCACTCTGTTGCCCAGACTCAAGTGCAGTGGCCGCTCCGGGCCACCACAGCCTCAACCCGCTGGGCTCCGGCGATCCTTCCGCCTCAGCCTTCCAAGTAGCCGGAATTACAGGCATACGCTACCACACCCGGCTGATTTTTTTATTTTATTGTAGAGATGAGCTCTCGCTGCCCAGGCGGGTCTCGAACCCGCGGGCTCAGGCAATCTACTCACCTCAGCCTCCCAAAGGCACAGGATTACAGGCTGAGCCACCGAGCCCGGCTAAAACAACTTTAATGAGCTGTTTTTCAAAAGAGTCCATGATGAGCAATTTTGGAAAAAAAAAAAAAAATCTGTGTTATAAATTTGGAATTTTGAATAGTAAGTTAAACATGTTTAGTACATTATATCCCAGGGGACTCTGAATTGTGGTATGAAGTGGTCAAGTAAGTGTTATATGTATTTGAAGCACAGCAGGGGCAGAAAGACAAAATGTACCTCAAGCAGCCACCTTTAACTCCCCTTTTAAAAGCTCCTACTTTCCTTCCAGATCATTCTTTGTATCCTAACATATTTTAAAAAGGGGAGAGATATAAAATGGCACTAAGTGAAAGAAGAGCTTCTGCTCCTCCCAGTCTTACTTTTGAGAGGTTGTCACCCTTAACAGTTCTTAGTTTTACATTAAGTTCCCTACATACGAGCCAAGTTGCGAGCCTTCAAAGATGTGAATGTGCATTCACATGTCTAATCATGTAAGTTAGTCCATGTGTCAGGTGAACATTGTCAAATGTGTGCATCCTCTACAAGTGGTTGCACTTTTGTGTGCTACAGTACTGTATAAAGTACAGTAGTATAGTATATGTATTTCAAGCCCAGGATGTCCAGAAGTAAGTGTAAACGGCAGTGATGTAGCTGGTACAGTATAGCCTATTGTGTTAGTTGGGTATCTAGGCTAACTTTATTGGATTTATGAATAAGTTGGACTTACAAACATGCTTTTTTTTTTTTTTTTTTTT
>NW_007248308.1:262989-298675 GCF_000164805.1 Carlito syrichta
GATCATTCTGCTCAGCTTTCCAAGTAGCTGGAACTACAGGCGCGCGCTACCACACCCCGGCTTATTTTTTGATTTATTATAGAGTTGAGGTCTCTCCAAGTTGCCCAGACGGGCCTCGAACCCGCGGGTTCAGGCAATCCACTCACCTCAGCCTCCCAAGTCACGGGATTACAGGCTGAGCCACCGAGCCCAGCTCAAACATGCTCTTAGAACAGAAGTTGTGCGTATGTAGAGGACTTAACTGTATATGGTCTGGCGGTTATCATCAAGACCATTCTAAATAACAAACGTATGCTTCCATTCCTTGGTCAAACTCATACAACTCAAAGAATTGTCCAGGTAAATTATTTTTTTCTCTCTCTATCCCCCCACTAACCCTAGTAGCTCAAAATTATGCCGCACCTTAGCTTGCTCCATATTGTGATCCTACTTTTATAAAAGTTTCTCCTGAAACCTTTATTTCCACTTTTATGAAAGTAATACATGTCTGTAGTTTAAAAACTGAAATGGTTCTACATGACTTAAAATGAAAAACACTCTTCCCTTCCACCACCCTTCAATACTCACTAAAGGCCACCATTCTCAGTTCCTTTAGCTCTTTTCTCAGGTATTGATTTTTATATTTATGAAAAACATGCTTTAGTGCTGTTTGTTTTTTTTCAGTTTAAGATAACCTTCCACTCTGTGGATTGAGGCATTAGGTCTCTCACATGCTCACCCCACCATAGCCTACACACAAAAACACACATTCCACCCACACATGTGCTGCTCCTCTCCAGTTTTTTTGGCATATTTTTGCCAGTTTGGGGTTAAATCAGTAGTCTGTGTTTATATATTCTATTAATCCTGTAACTATTATTTACACCTGAGCTGTGAGTATATACCTGTCACTTACTCATCTCTAAATTCTCTCACTAAATTGAAAATATCTGAACACGTTGAAAGATGTTGGCCATTTTACGACTGCAGTGGTTTTTGGAGTTGTCCCTTCCTCTGCTCCCAGCCCTGCTTCAAGCTGTCTACCTTAAATTGCCCTTCATCTGGACCCCTAGGAATCCCAATTGTCTTTCTCTCTCTCTCTCCTGGGTTGTGTTCTCTATTCCTGGACTCCTTTACACTCCTGTTTGGATAGAACGCCTTCTCCTACACCTTCTTGGAAAAGGTTCATAGAATGCAAAATTCTTAATCTTGTATGTCTTAAAAGATCCTTATTCTATCCTCACATTTGATTAATAATTTTATTGAATATAGAATTTTAATTTGAAAAACATTTTCTTTCTGAATTTTAAAGGCATTGTTCTATTGTCTTCTAGCTTCAAATGTTGCTTTAAGTAGATAGTCCAATACAATTCTAATTACTTATTGTCTGGAAGATATTATGTTCTTCTATGTATCTAATGATTTAGAATTTCATGGTAATGTGCCTTGGTATGAGTCTTTTTTTTTTTTTTTTTTTTTAATGAATGAGCCAGGCATTCAGTGGGCTTTAGAGAACTCCTGTTATTCAGATATCGGATTTCTTTGACTGACTCTATAATTTCCTTATATTTTATCTCCAAATTTCTGTCTCTTCAATTTTTTTGTTTACCTTCTGGGGAAAATGACATTAAACCTTATCTTCCAAATTTTTATAACATTATATATATATATATATATATAACTTTTTAATATCCAAGAGCTTTTTTTTTTTTTTTTTTAATTTTTTTTTTTTTTTTTTGAGTTGGAGTCTCACTCTGTCGCCCAGACTGGAGTGCAGTGGCCGCTCCCAGCCACCGCAGCCTCCCCTGCTGGGCTCCGGCGATCCTTCCGCCTCAGCCTTCCGAGTAGCCGGAATTATAGGCATGCGCTACCATGCCCACCTGATTTTTTTTTTTTTTTTTATTGTAGACATGAAGTCTCGCTGCCCAAGCGAGTTGCTCAGACGGGTCTTGAACCCGCGGGCTCAGGCAATCCACTCACCTCAGCCTCCCAAAGGCGCAGGATTACAGGCTGAGCCACCGAGCCCGGCCCAAGAGCTTTTAATTGTCTAATGGTCCTCTTTGTTTAGAGCATCCTGTTCTTTTTTTTTTTTTTGAGTTGGAGTCTCACTCCGTTGCCAGGATTGGAGTGCAGTGGCCGCTCCTGGCCACTGCAGCCTCAACCTGCTGGGCTCCGGTGATCCTTCTGCCTCAGCCTTCCGAGTAGCTGGAACTACAGGCACGTGCTACCACGCCCGGCTGATTTTTTTATTTATTGTAGAGATGAGGTGTCGCCAAGTTGCCCAGGCGGGTCTCGAACCCTCCGGCTCAGGCAATCCACCCACCTCAGCCTCCCAAAGCGCTGGGATTACAGGCTGAGCCACCAAGCTGGGCTTGAGCATCCTGTTCTTATTTCATGATTGATGTCATTTCATCTCTTCTGATCCTATCATTGCTTATTTATCTAAGTTTTGTTATATTGCTTGTTCCTTGTGTTTACTTTTGGTTTCTCTGTTTCTTGTTAGTGATTTTCCTCAGATATCTGGTTGTCCTTGCTATCCATTTATACTTAAGAGTGAGGCTGAAAAGGCTCACTGAAGCTCTGTGAGTGCTGATGGGGCCTGTCAAATGTCATGAACTACATGTTTGTGCCTCCCAAAATTCATATGTCGAAACCCTTATCCTTGTGTGAATGGTATTTGGAGATGGGCCTTTGGGAGGTAATCAGGTCATGAGGGTAGAGCCCTTATGATGAGATTAGTGTCCTTATAAGAAGAGACATGAGAGAGCTTTCCCTGCTCTCTTTATTTCTCCTCTCCTCTCCCCTTCTTCCTCCTCATTCCCCTCCCTTTCTTTTCCTCCTCTCTCTCTCTCTGCTGTGAGAGGACAGCAAGCAAGAAGACATCCATCTAAAGACATCCCTCAGCTCTACTGGTGCCTTGATGTTGGACTTCCCAGCCTCCAGAGCTATGAGAAATAAGGTTGCTGTTTAAGCATTCGGTCTATGGTATTTTTTTGTTATAGCAGCACAATCTGACTAAGGCATCAAGGTAGAGGTATGATCAGACAAGGACTTAGCTCTTTAATTGGGAGACCCTCAACTGTCAAAACCTATAGTCATTTCCCTTGGATAATCCACTTCTTCAGAGAGGAATCGAACAAGCTTTTGTGTAGAGATGAGAGCGGCAGTCAGGGAGCAAAGGAGGGCCATATGTATTCCTGGTTGCAGCATTCTTAGAGCACATGGAAAATGGAACTAAAGGTCACCAGTCAGACTGGGGACTTTTGCTCAGACTCCATTCTGCGTCTTTGTGGCTGGTGTTTCTAATATGGAGACCCCTCCATAGACTAAACCTTCTGGCAGGCTGCTGACTTTCTACAATGTGAGGCAGGGATTCTAAGGGCTCTAATTTCTTCCTATACCAACTGTCAACCATTTCATTGAAGGGAATACCTGGAATCCTTAGTTTCTGAGTCTTTCCAGGGGCTGTATATGACCTTGCTTACTCAAATTCATTCTTGTAGGCATTTGGTTTTCTTCCTCTTTTTAGATAGCCATCTGCTTTTCTGGTCTTGAATTTTTGTGGCCATCTCTTTTCTGCTTTTTCTCTTTTGACCTCCTTTTCATTGTACATGGGGTTTTGGTTTTTGTTTGTTTTTGGTGCGACAGAGGGTGAGGGGAGCTTTTTAAATCCCTTAACTATAATTCTTTTCAGTTATTGGGACATAAATATATTTATTCAACTTGCCATATGTAACCAGGAAAAAGGTATCCTACTCAGAACCCTTTAACAAAGCATCTGAACCCTTGTACCTCTGAAAGTCTGCATCTTGTCTTCACACTTTGTTAGAAATGGCTGCTATAGAATGCCAGTTTCACATTCATTTTCCTTCAGAGCTTAGAGGTTTTATCAGACTTTAAGTATCCACTGAAACTGATGAGGAGACTTCTGTCTTGTCATGGGATTCCTGTTCCTTTATATGCAATCTGTTTTCCCCTCTCTAAAGAATTTTTAATGGTCTTTTCTTTATCCTTGATTTTCAATTTCACACATTTGTCTCTAGGGGTGAGAATTCCTTTATTCATCTTGTATGGTGCTCAGTGGGACCTCCCCGCCCCGGGAGGAAGGACCCTCACCTCTGATTCCTCCTTCTTCTCTATGTCTTAAAGGGCATGGCCCCTGTATTCTGGTTCAACCGTCAGTAGATTCCCGTTTGTTTTCGATCTTCAGGAAAATTCTTTAAAATCTCTGGACCGATGCTGCCCACGCTCTTCTTAACTACGTTATGGACTTATTCTCTTTTGTGAATCCTGTAATCACAGTGGGAATTTAGGGAGGAGAGAGGGTAAACATATGTCTCCATATGTTCTAGGTCAACTTGACCTAGAAGTTTCATTTCTCCACCTTGTTCATCATCTTAGACCTCAGAATGCCCTGGTCTTTGCTTTCTAAGCTAACTTGTGGTTATTTGTATGAACCTTCTCTAGAATATTCTTAGAGAGCAGACACCGGTTTTCTTAACATCATTTTTGTGCATACCTAGAAAAGACAGTTAATTAAAAACTGTATATCAGAAGAGAACCAAACAATCTAAAGTATTGCTATTGCCATTTATTTTATTTTGATTTTTTTTATTTTTGAGCCAGGGTCTCACTCTGTTGCCCAAGCTGGAGTGCAGTGGCATGATCATGGTTCACTGCAGCCACGACTTCCTGGGCTCAAGTGATCCTTCCACCTCAGCCTCCCAAGTAGCTGGGACTACAGGCATATACCACCACACCCAGCTAATTTTTTTTTACTTTTTGTAGAGATGATGTTTCACTATGTTGCCCAGGCTACTCTCAAATTCCTGGGCTCAAGTAATCCTCCATCTCAGCCTCCCAAAGTATTGGAATTGCAGGTGTGAGCCACCACACCCAGCCTGCTATTTATCTTTAATTATAACATTCTTGAGTAAAAACAACCAAAGCAAGACTCTGAAAAGAGAATTCTGTGATTATAGTTCACCTTGTTCTTTTTTCTACTCTTTTTTTCACTTTTCTCTTCAAAATTGTCATTATCCCTAATTTCTTTCCCCTTCTTTCCTGATGGGCATATTTGTTTTTGTTCAAATTACTTTCCACATGCACTTTTGAAAATCAGTCTATAAAGTGATTCTGGAGTTCGTAAATCATTGCAGAGTGCCTGGAGAAATGACACTATATTAAGGTGCTCATTAAAAGAGACTGCCAACAAGTCTTAAATACTTTGATCTTTAACTTTGAAAATAAAAACATTTAGCTTTTCATTAATCACCTGAACTACATATTTCAGTTCTGAACTGTTTATTTGGGCTTGCTAAAATTAATAACAAGCTTTCCAAAACCATTATTTAATAGTTATGTCTTCTACCCTATCAAATTTTCTCAGAATAGAAATAACAAAAATGTATAGCTTCAATATGAGAGCAATTAGTGGCCATGCAACAAAAATTAGGTATATAAGGTGAAAAATTGATTTTATATAACTCAATTATGTTAAATGTTATAACACAAACTGGAACCATAAATAAGTCATAGATTTTTTGCTGTTAGTAGTCATCATAATTATATCTATCAATTCTGAAGAATTTTTTTGTTTTGTTTTTGGTTAAATTTTATTCATTCTCTAACCAATCAAAAATCTTTGATTTATTTTCTAGTCAAATAAGTTGAGAGTTTTTATAAATGTGAACAGAAAGTTTATTTATTGGTATAAAAATTTTAAGTAACAATGGAAATTTCCCAGACATATCTTCAAAAATCTTGCTTATTATAAATGTTAGAAATAGCATTAAAATGTTAATACTGAACTTAAAATTGCTAGCCTTGATGAGATTCACATTTTTTATTATTAATTTCTGAAGAATTTCATTTTCCATAAAAATAACTTTGACAGTTAAGTGAAAATATAGTCAGAAATATTACTATTCTCAGAATTAATTACTGGGTTTCTTCCATCTCTATTGTTGTTGTCATTCTGTCATTACATAATAAGAACCAAAAAATAGGTATTTTAGCAAATCATTTGTTAATAAGTACTGTTATACAATTGAAACCAAAGATATTTCATATAGTTTAAATCTCAAGACTCAATTATCCAAAGAAAATATTCTGAATTTAAAATTTGCTTCAAAAATGAAATGGGCTTAGCTTTTCCACAGTCTTTGGCATAGTTGAATTTTTTCATGGAAGCAGAATCCTGAACGAGGAGCCCCAGTTTGGCTCAGTGGCTGACTGCAGGGTGATTTGTCATCCCAGGTCCTTAAACATGCCACTTGGCCTCTAGTTCAATGATTTTCCCAATCATAAATTAAGGAGACTGACATTTTTTTCTCTATGTGTGAGATGATAGCATTTGTAATGAAACCCATTTCTTCTATAATCTAAACCTCTGTTTTCCACCCCAAACATTAGAAAATGTATGCTGTAGGAAAAAAAAAAGTAGTATGCTTAGGTCAATTAAACTTGAAGTTGGACTCTGAAAAATTATTTCATTCAGCTTCAGGTTTAAGCCTTGGAAATAATCTTAGATGCAAATAATGGTAAAATCTTTCTTTCTTTTTCTTTCCTTCCTTCCCTCCCTCCCCCTCTTTCTTTCCTTTATTTTTGACAGGGTCTTGCTCTGTTGCCCAGGTTAGAATGCAGTTACTCTAACATGGTTTACTGAAGCCTCAAACTCCTGGACTAAAGCATTCCTCCTGCCTCAGTCTCCCAAGTAACTGAAACTACAGGCATGCCACCACACTTAGCTAATTAAAAAAAAAAAATTGTAGAGATGGGATCCTGTTATGTTACCCAGGCTGATCTCAAACTCCTGTGCTCAAGCAATCCCACTTCAGCCTCCCAAAGCACTGGGATTACAAGCATGAGCCACTACGACCAGTCATAATTTTCATAATGAAAGCAATTATTTCATTCACTGGTGCCAAAATTTATCTTCATGAAAATTATACCATTTAAAGGAATTCCTATTGATCTAGAACAAATGTTTGCTTTATCTTTTCAATTACCCAAAGAAAATTTTTCTTCTTCTTAAAGAAAAAATATTTTTAGTATAGTTTTTGGTTTTACATTACAAACTACTTATTGAAATTTTGAACAAATTGCCCTGTGGAAAATTATTTGTGACAATTTGCTTGAAGTTATTATTTCAGAATTTATGGACTAATGTATGGGAAATGCATGTGTGAGAGGGTACATATCTGTACACATTTTTTAAAATGAGAAGCTTTTAAGAGAGTACAAAATAGAAAGAAAACTTGCAAGATTCAAAGCACAGATACCCTTAATTGACAACTTCCTTGTCAATTAATGAACCACCCTGCAGTAATTTTACTTTAGCAAATAAATGTGTATTCTGTTTCTTGTGGACACCGTGTTAAATAAGAAGACTCCAGAGGAAAGGTCAAGGACATAAAACCACAGGAGCTTTTAGAGTGGGTCCTCAACTTGGCAAAAATAAAAATAAAGGTACTGTGTTCCTTGAGAAACTGCCCCTAAATTTTCTTTCTCTACTTTAGAGTACGGCAATGACGTGTTGAGGGACTTTGACCAGTCTTTGAAGGTTTAAAAGTTGTTAAACACGACTTGATAATATTTAGCATGTTTACAAATGCACTTTGAAATAGTCACACTGCAACCTATATAAAAATAAAACTGTGAACAGCTGGACAAGAACACTGGTCTACTCGCCGAACTTTTTTCCAAGTTCCTTGACATCGAGGATTGCCAATTGCTTGCCAATGGAGAGTTTGATTTCTGAAATGATATTTTGAAAACGTTAGTTGCACTAAAAGAATACCAAAGAAAATTCTAATTTATTTATTCTGAAAATTTTTTTTATGATTTTGTTTTTATTTTTATTTTAGAGATAGGATCTTGCTCTGTTGCCCAGACTGCAGTACAGTGGAGCTATCATGGCTCACTCCAGCCTCGAACCCCTGGGTTCAAGCAATCCTCCCACCTTAGCCTCCCAAGTAGTTAGAATTTCAGGCACATGCCATCATGCTTGGCTAATCTTCAAAAAAAAATTCTGTAGAGACAAAGGTCTCACTGTGTTGTCCAGGGTGATCTCTGTCTCCTGGCCTCAAGCAATCCTCCTACCTCAGTCTATCAAAGCACTGGGATTGTAGGGGTGAGCCACAGTGCCCAACCAGAAAATTCTAATTTACAAAATTTAAAATTGAAGTTTTTTCTTTAATTGATCACACAGAGTTTTGAAGTGCATTACAAATCAGAACAATTCTTAATGATCACAAAGGCAGTTTCCCTTCTTCAGCTTCTGTCAAAGTAAGTTGCCAATTAATCCCTATTTATGCTGTCATGTTGAAAGAGAGTAGTTTGCTTTTCTCACTTGCTCTGAATACAAATATACCTAAAAGAATATGGCTGACTGTTCCATATATATTTAAATTAGGAGGGTCTGACTAAATGATCTCTTTTCATCCTTTCCAAACCTTTGATCCTGCAATGAAAAAATGCAAGAAGTGGAAAAGAGTTAAGCCAGATTATTAAAAATATTATTTTTAACGTAACTTGTACCTCAGCCAGGGTTTAAATACTTTCTTTATGGGTACAAGTTAAATTATAAATTCATTTAAAGTCAAAATATGGATGAGGTATTCAGAAAAATATTAAGTTTTTATTGATATGAATTCCTTACCCATTTTATTGTTCATATGGTATACTCAATAGAGGCCTAAAGGCACAAGTGACCAATAAACATAAATTCAAGTTATTAAATATTAAAACATTCTACAGAAATAATAATTAACTGGAAAGGCCCACATTTTACTTTTTAATCTGTATTATTACCAGTTCCACTTGATATACTTAAAACCATTATCCATGTGTGACCTAAATTGGTCTTTGTCCAATAGCTGCCCTGCATGAACTTGATGCTTCTCTTAGTTATAAAAAGTGTTATTGGATTTAAGTAATCAATCAGTACAGGGCCAGAATAGATTTACAGGGCGGTAAAATGTTTTTGGAGTCAATTCTTCCAGAAAATCTATAGATTTGTATAGGAAATCACTACCCTACAGAGCTGAACCCACCACTAGCTCCCTCATGATTTTAAGAAAAAGCCCCGCTGAGCAGTGGTTCTGAAACTTTGTTGTTATGAACCATCTGGGTAGGGTTCAGCGAACTGTGATCACTTACTTACACACCAAAGCCAGCCTACCCTTCTTTTTGTCTGTGAGTTCAAAATGATTTTTATGTCTTAAAGAGTTAAGAGAAAATAAAGAGTTATAAGAAAGTGAAAAGAATAACATTTTTGTGACATGAAAATTACAGGAAATTTAAATTTTAGTGTCCATAAATGAAGTTTTGTTAGAACAAAGTCAAGGCTTACATAATGTCTATAGGTACTTACATGCTACAAAGTCAGAGTTGAGTAGTTGTGACAGAGACCACATGGCCTGCAAAGTCAAAAACATCTACTCTCTGGCCCTTTACAGAAAAAGTTTTCTGATCCTTGACCTAAGAGATTATTAAAAATTTACCTCCACAACCACATGTGGTGGCTCACACCTGGAGTCCCAGCACTTTGGGAGACCAAGGCAAGAGGATTTCTTGAGGCCAGGAGTTCAAGACCAGTCTGGGCAACATAGTGAGCAAGACCTCTTCTCTAAAAAAAAAAAAAAAAAAAATAGCCAGGCATGGTGACATGTGCCTGTAGTCCCAGCTGCTCAGGAGGTTGAGGTGGAAGGATCACCTGAGTTCAGGAGGTCGAGGTTGTGGTGAGCCATGATTATGCCACTGCACTCCAGCCTGGGTGACAGAGTGAGATTTCGACTCAAAAAGAAAAAAAGAAAAAGAAAAAAAAAACCCCACCAAAGAGTCTAATTTAGTTTGTCTGATGTGGAGTTTGGTAACCTGCATATTTTAACTCTCCAATCCCGAGAGATTCCGATTCAAGCGATCTTGGGAATACTGCTTTGGAGCGATAAGGGGTTTTTTTGGTGTCCATTTGGGAACTTGATCTGAACCCCAGTATCCAAATTGAGCCATTCATCTCATACAGAGCCTCTGAGTTTCATGTGAGGAACTGGAGACCTAGGCTCTGGATTGCCAGATAGATGGTTCTCCTCACTTCCTGTTTTGACTCCCCAGATTATGCCTTGATATGTCCCATACCAACCAGCTGTGTGGGACCTAGAGAGGACATCTCTCGGAATGAGTGACAAGAAAAGCACTGCAATTTTCCTCCTTACCCATCAGAGTCCAGGCCATCTCCAGAACAGCGAAGGCTCACAGAATTCATAGCTGGTGGCTGACAATCTACACACACTGTGAATCCCTCTCGGAGATATTGCATCCATCTAGTCAGGGGTCTGTTTTCCAGAGCACAGTGTGGAGTCAAGGACTCTGTCTTGAACTCCATACAGTATCTAGAACAAAAGAAGTAACAATTTCACTTGCTGTAATTAGAGGTGGCCTAATGCTGTAGAAACTTGTAGGAAACCTGTCATCTCCAAGGGCATTTGAAAGACTGCAGCACATAGTAAGTACATCAAACACAGAGTGTTTTTCATGTTTCTCATTCATGGTACCAAGACAACATATAACTGACAACCATAGAGAACTTTTTGTTCTTTTTCAGTCCATGATTGAACTATCTGGTCAACCTGAATTTTGCAGAAATTTAGATATCCTGTATTTACTAAGTAGTGTATAAACGCATGTGTTCTAGTATAAAGCTAGCCCTTGATGATTGCTGATGTTTTAAGGAACTCTATAAATTGAACAAAGACTTGCTTGAGCCTGAAAGCCCTTAAAATGTGAGTCTAAGAGAGCTAGTTCTTGATATTCAGACCAGCATCTATGCTGTTCAACCTCACAGAAGTTCCCAGGAGCCTTCCTTACACTCCCCACCCAGCTCACCTGCATGATCTGGGGTAATGGTGATGTGTTTTGATTTGAAGTCAAGCATCAAAGTTATATTGGGCAACACAGATGAAAGCAGAAATGAGAAGCTGAGACGTGTTTTTGTGTGACAGAGTAGTGTCACCTTATACTGAGCTGTGGAAAACTCTACCATTATGTGTGACTAGATTTTGAAGGCCCCAGGGGAGCAGCAAGACATGAGTGAATGTTTTAGGATCTTGCATTTAAAAGCAATTTATTTTTCCAATTATTTGGGGAAACAAAACACAGTAAAAACTCTGAGTGTTTTAGAAGAACTTTGTTGCATTTTCAGTTCAACAGTCTAATTCCTTATCCATAGAAATGTGAGTTCTGATAGGTTAAATGAAAAATGTTTAGAGAATCTGCTTTAAATATCTTTAATTATGATAGGTACTATTTGTTAGTAACTAAAGGTTTACATAAACTAAAACGAGTACTTTTAGTTATTGAGATAGGAAATTACATGATTCCGCTTCAATCAGAAGATATCTCTTCAATGCTATTTTCTCATTAAATGGTATACTAACCCCATGTGATAGGTTATTAATAGTCTCACCTTTTAAGAAGAGAAAACTGAGGTGAAACAACTTACCCAATGTCTTATGGTTAATTGGGAACAGTGTGGGGCTCTGAACATGCAGCTTTCTGGTATCCCCTATCTGATGGCAGAAGAGGGGATTTCAGGCAAGCATGAAGGTGCCTTCCAGGCTGAGCCATTAGATTTCAGTAGGAAACCTTCTGTTTTGAAATGTGTGCCATTTTCCAATTCGCCAAACAGAGATGGTACTGGAGCCTACGGTCCCGTAAAGACTCTAAGGGGAACATCCTAAGAATGATTAATCCTTAGTAGTATCAAATGATATTGATGAAACAGTATCTTCTTGTTTTATAGAGGTTTTTTTTAATAAAAACTTGTTTTATAGCTTCTTGTTTCTTCTTGGAGATAATACTTCAGAGGCAGGTAAATCTTTACAGCCCCACAAAAACAGGGAAGGGACAGATACTTTCCCAACTCTAGTGAAGTCACATTTTACCCCAAATCAATGAACAACTAACAGAAGAAAACATAATCAAATCAAGTTGACACTTTCGGATGGACTCAACTACGCAATAAAAACAAAAACATAATTTAAGCAACAAAACACTAAATTACCCAGCATCCTCTGTGTGTGTAGACCACTGTGGAGACGCAGCTTGTCTTACTCTCTCCTTGTTGAATGCAGAGGTAGTTATAAAGGCAGGGACTAGAAAAAGGAGAATTATGTTGAATACATGGAGCCAAAGTACTCAGAGCAATATCTCTCAACCTTGGTTTCATATCTGTCTAAAGAGCTCCATCTCTAAACTCAAGGGGCTACAGCACACCACCAAGGAGTGAAAGGAGGCTAAGTGACACATTCCACACCACAGATGTGTATGCATGCAGAGGGGAGCTGGGGGCCTTTGGCGAGCACGTTTGTCTGCAGAAATAAGACTGTGTGAGAGGAAAGAGAGAGGCCAGGAGGAAAAACCAGGAAGAAATAAAAAGGTGGGGGAAAAAAACAAGGAAAAATTTGAGGTAATAGAGTTTATAAAGAGAAGAGGATATTTCTTAAAATAAAAAGAAGAGAGACTGTGTGTGGTGGTTCACACCTGTAATTCCAGCACTTCAGGAATCTGAGGTGGGAGAATTGCTTGAGTCGAGGAGCTCAAGAACAGCCTGGACAACACGGCAAGATCTTGTCTCTACAGAGAATCAAAAATTGACCGGGCATGATGGTGTGCGCCTGTAGCCCAGCTACTTGGGAGGCTGAGGCGGAAGGATTGCCTGAGCCCAGGAGGTCAAGGCTGCAGTGAGCCATGATTGTGTCACTGCACTCCTAGGTGACAGAGTGAGGTCCCAACAACAACAACAAAAAATAATAAGTTAAATTTAAATAAAATAAATAAAGATGAAAGGAAGAGAACTAGAGAAAGAAATGGAAAGATAGGAAAAATAAAGCAAAAGAAAGGAAAGAGAGAAGGAGCAAAGGAGAAAAATAAGATAAAAGAGAGAGAGAAGAGGATGGAAGAAGAGAAAACGGGCAACTGGAGAGAGAATAAAAATAAGCAGGGAACCTCTGCCCACCGCATGGTGGTAGAGTGGCCAGCACAGCATCATCCCATGCCAGCTTCTCCCCCCAGCTCTACTCCAACTCTAACACTCTAAGATGGAGAAAAGAAAAGAAGCCAGGAATCCTTCTTCCCACCTCTGCTTTCTTTAATTTTCTTGTGCTTGTGTGCCTCCTCCCTATTTCGTCACGACTCTAGGGAAGCATTTGTTGCTGTTTAGCACCTAGAGGTCACCTCTTGATTAATCTTGCTGTCAAATCGAGGAAGGCAGGATTTTACCTTGCCCACCGCTATTCCCTTCTCACATTTACACACTTAATAAATATTTGTGCAATGAATGAATGGACCAATGAGTGAAGGATTGAGGTCAAGAGCTTACCGCCAAGATGCACAGGTCCTACTTTCCTGTGGTCTTCTGTTCCTATACTGAGCCTTGTAGCCAAGATACTCAACAATCCTTCCCACTTTTTTCCTTCAGAAACTGGATGATCCCCAAAAGGCTAGATACAAGCTGACATTGACATGTGAGTTGCCAAAGTCATCATCAAAATGAGCTCAATGGTGTGAGGATACCGATTGCAAAACAGAGACTTCCAACCTACATGTTTTGCCTGGCCCCATGCTGTCCCAAGATGTCAGGCCTTAATTCTTGGGTTAGGTTTTCTTAATGAGGAGTCATTTTTATATTACTTGGGAATATAAGACAAGAGCGGCCTAATATCAGGTAGCTACTTGCTCCCAAGAGTTGCAGGTGTAAGTACACATGAGACGGACAATATGAAAATTGTCCACATCTAGATGAAACCCCAGATGCCCAGCTCGTGTAGCTCTTTCTTGCTACACTGACATGCCTAACTGTTTTCCAAAGGGAGCATGTCAAACTTTCTAAATGTGGATAAAGCTTTTGCATTTTTAAAATCCACAGATAGAATTTAAAGGAACAAGCATGTATACCAAGATCCTCCTCTGTTCTTCTCAGACACAAATGTCTAAAGGATTTTAATTTCTCCATTTATTTTCATCTCTGTTCATTAGACACATTTATGTGTTTATTCACTAAGAATAAATTTATTGCTAAATCCATGCAGCATTATATAAGCCAGAGTAAAAAATTTTCAGGATGTTTGTTAAGCTTTAAACATTTACATAATCTCCTAGTTTGTACTTCATACATCATTATAAAAGTTCAAAAGTAAAGAGGTTCTTAATATACAGCTCAGCCGGGCTTGGTGGCTCAGCCTGTAATCCCGCACCTTTGGGAGGCTGAGGTGAGTGTATTGCCTGAGCCCGTGGGTTCGAGACCCGCCTGGGCAGCAAGACCTCATCTCTACAATAAATCAAAAAATCAGCCGGGCGTGGTAGCACATGCCTGTAATTCCGGCTACTTGGAAGGCTGAGGCGGAAGGATCGCCGGAGCCCAGCAGGTCGAGGCTGCGGTGGCCGGGAGTGGCCACTGCACTCCAGTCTGGGCGACAGAGTGAGACTCCAACTCAAAAAAAAAAAAAAAAAAAAAAGTACAGCTCAGGGGGAATAAATGAGGTCAAGAAGTGGAAGGAAAAGAGAAATATATGACTCTAGTTTCTGATATAAAATCCTTAGAAAATGTTCTATAATAATAAAAACAAAAGCTAACAACTATGCACCTCCAAGTTTCCAGGCACAACACTAAGTCATTTTTCAGGTGTTAATTCATTTAATTATCACAGTCCTCTGAGATAGAGCTGATGTTTTCCCATTTCACAGGAGAGACAATTATGACACTGAGAGGTTAAGAAATGTATTTTAGACTCACATCTAAATATGGCAGAGCCAGGCAACTTCTCCAAAATCATATTCTTCAGGGCAGCTCTCCACTGCATATGTGATAATCCAGATTACAAAGCTCCACTATTTTATGCAGCATATTTCCCACGAATTAATTAAATTCTGGTTTCTGCTCCCCTTCTGCTCCTAATCATTATCCTCTATGGGAAGTCAAATTTAGGAAAGGAGAAATTTAAAATTTTTTTTTTTTTTTTGAGTTGGAGTCTCACTCTTTCGCCCAGATTGGAGTGCAGTGGCCACTCCCAGTCACCGCAGCCTCGACCTGCTGGGCTCCGGCGATCCTTCCGTCTCAGCCTTCCAAGTAGCTGGAACTACAGGCGTGCGCTACCACACCTGGCTAATTTTTTTGATTCATTGTAGAGATGAGGTCTCACCAAGGGCTCAGGCAATCCACTCACCTCAGCCTCCCAAGGCGTGGGATTACAGGCTGAGCCACCAAGCCCGGCTGAGAAATTTTAATTTTTAGCCCACTGTATTCAAAGTGTACTCAGGCCACACAAGAGGTGTGAAAGGTGGGGATTGGTGGGGGGGGGGGGCGAGACCATGGCCCAGGAGGTGGGGGAAGAGTACGCCGTGGGCACAGAGTTACCCCCTTGTTATGATGAACCTTATATTTTTATAAGGTTATAAAAATTTACAAGGTAATTTTACATCATATGTTCCCAATCTTCACAAAAACTGTGTAAAGAGACGTTATGCCAATTTTATTCATCAGAAAACTGAAGCTCATAGCGGTTAGATGAAAAGGAAAATAAAATAAATGACGAAGCAAGAGCCCAACACAAAAGACAGCATCCATTTTTTATTTTTTTAAGACTTCCTATCATTCTCAGTTTCACACCCCTGTGATTACAGCACATCCTAAAAGCAAGTCTGTCCTCTCCTCTCCATGTCCTGCCCCCCAGGTCTCAGGGCTTGATTTGGGGCCACATTCTATTGCCAGGGTTGTCCTTCCCCCTCACAAGATCAGGAGCCTGATTAACCTGGAAATCCTCAAACCAGCACCACTTTTTAATACACTCTACAAATTCAGTTTTCATTGCTTAAGAGTGGCAAATAATTTTTGCCTTCAGTCTTACTTCTGCTTATGTGTGGAAGCACATACCAGGGTGCCCTGGGACAAAGGCTCCCTATAAATGTTGGTTCTCCCTCCTCCCTCTTCCTGGCAACAGTATTCAAAAGTAATATAGTCTTTGTTCACAGATGATTTGCCAAGTTTTCCAGCATTCTATCAGCCAACCATTGTTCAGTTTTACAACAACTTCTACTTCTAAAAGTATGGTGCGTCACATACTTATTTTGAACATGAAAGTACATCAGATTTGCTTTGAGAATTCCATAACACCCTTTGACACAAGGGAGAGTCACAAAAGCGGACCTAGGATCACTGATGTGTAGGTATAGTGGGGAAGAGACCAAACTGGACCAGTAACATCTACCTGTAAGCATATGGTTCGTTATAATGTGCACTCATCTCCTTTTAGAAAGAAAACACACATAAACAATTGTCAGTCACGTGCAACAAATTCAATAATGTGGCTTTTTGTTTGTTTGGATTTGTTTTTATGGTAAAATATAATTAAAATATGTATTAAGTGAAACAGGAAATATTAAATAGCTGCTCAATCATTAATAAGAGAGTTTCAGCGGTGATGTCCTGGCTTCATAGGGCCTTCATATTTCTACTTAGTTACAAGAATCTGTAATCACAATTTTAGCTCTAATTATGACAGTTAACAGCAAAGCAATATTGAAGGAGGAAAAACCCACAGAACTTAGTGCCATGAGATCCAGGTTTAAGTTCTAGTGGTCCTTCACACATGTTGTGACCTCTCAGAACTCCAATGTCCTCATGGGTAAACCAAGGATAATGACCCCTTCTTTCCTCCCTATGGTGATGCCCCCAAAAGATGTCCATGTCCCAATCTCTAGAACCTATGAATAGGTTTTATTACACAGCAAAGAGAAATTAAGGTTACAGATGGAATTAAGTTTGTTGCTTCATTTACCTTAACATAGGAAGACCATTCTGGATTATACAGGTGGGCCCAGTGTAATCACAAGGGTCCTAAAAATGAGTTGGTCAGAGGGAGATGTGACTACAGAAGAAAGGCAGAAGGAGATGCAATGTTACTGGCTGTGAAGACGGAGGAAAGGGCCCTAAGAAAAGGAATGTGAACAGTCCTGAAAGATGGAAAATTCAAGGAAACAGATCCTCCCCCAGAGTTTCCAGAAAAGAATACAGCCCTTCTCACACCTTGATTTTCACCCAATGAGACCTATGTCAGACTTCTGACACACAGACCTGTAAGACAATGCATTTCTGTTGGTTAGGTCACTAGGTTTGTGGTCATGCTATTGCTAACTTTCTGAGATATTGACAAATGTTGTACAGCCACACCCTCAGTGTTTTTCTCTAGAATGTGCTTTCCCAGGTGTAAATCTCTTAACTTTAGCATCCTTTGCCATTCTGGTAGGATGAGAATTTCCAAATTCATCAAGTCCCGATTCTATCAGGATCAAATATTCTTGCCTCAGTCTCTTGCTTTCCTCTTCTGCTTTGCTATAAGCAGCAAGAAGAAACCAGGCTGCACTTTGAACGCGTTGCTGGGAACTTTCCTCAGCTAAATATCCAAGTACTTCACTTCTAAATTCTACTTTCCACATAAATGCAGGCCACAGTTTTGCCATGCTTTCTGCCCCTAAATGAAGGAGGACCCCCAAAACCTGGAATTTATTTATTAAAAAAATTGTGTCCTCTTTCTTACATGCTTTAACTTCAGTCACTTTCAAAGTACTCTTCATTTGATGCAATACACCTATTGAGATGCTTTTTTTCACCGCTCAAAACCATTTTGAACTTGTCAATTTTGATGCCTTTTAGTGTTTCTGCCATTTTTTATTTTTTTTACCTCTTCCACATTGATGAAAGGTTTCCCTTTGAGGACTTTTTCCTTTGAGGGAAACAACAACAACAACAAAAATTCGCTTGGGGCAAGATTGGGTGAATAGGGAGGGTGAGGCATGGGGGTCATGACGTCTTTGGTCAGAAACTGCTGAATACTCAGTGCGGTGTAGGCAGGTGCACTCATAAATCACTCATCATAAAATGGGAAAACGTGTTGAAAGAATCTCCAAAAAAAATTTCACTGAAGCCAAACACAGCCTCTCACAACAATGCTAGCTGGTACATTGATGCCAATGGGTTCCTAGAATACTTACCTAGTGGGGGAAGCCTGTACTCCAAAGATAATTCTGAGTTTTGGGGGGTCCTTCCTCGTATATCAAGAATCTCCTTTCCTCCAGGAAAAGGCCAAAAAATGGATACTCCCCTAGAGCTTTCAGAAAAGAACACAGCCTTGCTGACACCTTGTTTTCAGTCCAGCAAGACCTATCCCTCAGAACTGTAAGATAATAAACTTGTGTTGTTTTAAGCCACTAAGTTTGTGATAATTTGCTACAGCAACCACAGAAAATGAATAGACTCCTTTGTAAGACTGTTGTGAAGGCTGAAGCAATAATGTCTATAAAATCTCTCTGCCATGCAAATGTGACAGATTTGTATGCCATACAACAAAGACACCTCCTCTGTGAATAGGAAGTCTGGTAGGGGTGGGAAAGGTGGTAGCAGGGACACCAGTGACCATGCAGCAGGATGAGAGCCCCTGGTCGAGGTGGGCACACTTCTTCATGCTCCCACACCAGTTTGCACTTCCTCCCCAGAGCTGTGTTATAATTAGCTGTGATATGTTTGTTAAGCAAGTTTGGATCTCCAAACCTAGCACAACACTGGCACATAGTAGGTGCTCAGTGAAACACTTAAATGAATGCACAGGAGCCAGGGCAAAACAGAGCCTGGGGTCCCCAGGGAATCCACCAAATTGGATATTTGCGCAACTCTCTGTCACCTCTCCTGTTTTCCTCTAGTAGGCCGTCATATTCCAAAGTGCGTTCCACAGAACACAAATGATTCACAAATGATTTTAGTGGGATGTCCCACAGAGGAAGAAAAAAGATCATATAATCAAATTAAGTAGAAAAACACTGCAAGTCCTATCTCCCTCTTATAGAATGAAAATGCATATCAGTATTATAAAGGCACAGAAAAGTTCATTCATGAAGAAAATCGTCTAGCTGATTTACTCCACATTTCCCTGAATAATCCCCTTTTTTGTACAACTATTATAATAAAAGAGGATGTACTTTGGGCATCTTTGCCTTCAGGGAAGTGTTAAGTGACCAGCTGTGACACAGGGGTGGGTGTCCATGCTTGGGCTAGCACAGTGGTTCTCAAATTCCAGTGAGTATCCAAAGCCTCAAAGGCCTTGCCAGAAAGCAGAATGCTGGGCCCACATCCAGGGATTCTGATCCTGTGGAATCAGATGCTGATGCTACTGGTCCATGACCACAAGTTAGGAACTATCGAACCGAATGTTCAAGGGGTCCTATCTTTCCCAACTAGCTTGTGATGGGAGTAATCATCACCAAGACATCTCCAATGGGAAGGGGATCTTGGAAACCAAAGTCAAGATTGCAAATACCGTCGGCCCCACCCCAAGTAGAGATTTCCATTCTTTCCAAACTAAGATTTTTTTTTACGTTATTAGGAAAGGAAGCTGGTTTTTTTTTTGTTTTTTTTTTTTGAGTTGGAGTCTCACTCTGTCACCCAGACTGGAGTGTAGTGGCCGCTCCCGGCCACCGCAGCCTCCACCTGCTGGGCTCCAGCCATCCTTCCGCCTCAGCCTTCCAAGTAGCTGGAACTACAGGTGCACGCTACCACACTCGGCTAATTTTTTGATTTATTGTAGAGATGAGGTCTCACCAAGTTGCCCGGGCGGGTCTCGAACCCGTGGGCTCAGGCAATTCACTCACCTCAGCCTCCCAAAGCGCAGGATTACAGGCTGAGCCACCGAGCCCGGCTGAAGGGAAGCTGTTAAGCATAGATGTATCCTGTTATTTTAAGTCACTAACAACTTCTGAAGAGACAGAGAAGACGGTTTGCTTCTTTTTTTTTGAGTTGGAGTCTCACTCTGTCGCCCAGACTGGAGTGCAGTGGCCGCTCCCAGCCACCACAGCCTTAACCTGCTGCGCTCCGGCGACCCTTCCGCCTCAGCCTTCCAAGTAGCCGGAATTACAGGCATGTGCTACCACGCCTGGCTAATTTTTTGATTTATTGTAGAGATGAGGTCTCGCCAAGTTGCCCAGGTGGGTCGCGAACACTGGGGTCAGGCAATCCGCTCACCTCAGCCTCCCAAAGGCGCGTGATTACAGGCTGAGCCACGGAACCCAGCTGATGGTTTGCTTCTTAAAAGCCTCCCATGGAATGTGACAGGAGGAGTGGTGAGAGGGGTGACTTGGGAACACATTTGTAGGAGGGCAGGCCACCAGATGACAGAGGAGTGGGCATCTCTAGGCAGAAAAGAGATCTCCAGGGGCTGGGTGTGGGCCATATTTGCCCAGAGCTACACTGTCCCTCAGGCCAATGACAGTCACGGTCCCTGGTGCTCTTGGCCCATGTCCCCTGTCATCCTCTTCATTGACTCCCTGCCACCTTTCCTTTATTAATGTGCTGAAGGAACACTTCTCAGCAGTCGAACATAGTAGCTGAGTAGACTGGCTGCTTCTCCTGATAGATTGGCTCTAGCTTTTAAGAGCTACCAAAAATATTAATCATGTCATACGGCATCTTCCTCCCTGAATTATTTTTGCAGTGTTTCTGCAGAGTGCAGGAGCTGGACGTGATTTTGTTCTATGACTGATTCTGTGAACAACCACGCCGGACGCACTAAACGATGTCCTTGTGAGCTTAATCTAACTGCTGCATCAATGACAGAACTCCACTCTGGCCCCACCATTGGTCATTCCACTGCCAGAGTGATCTTCTCAAATTACTCATCTGATTACATCAGCCCCTGCAGAAAACATGCCAATGCATACCCAGGGCTCTTAAGATAAAGACCAGAATCCCAAATAGGGCGTTCTCTGTTCTCCCCACATGCCAACCTTCCTCCAGCTTCTCACACGGGCCTTGTACTTTCCCAGTGTTGTATAAATGAGCCAAAGCTGGCCCCTCGGTTATTTCCTCACCTTAGGCTGAGACCCTTCTGCTCAAAAGCCCGCTGGCATCATACGCCAATATTTCCGCATCCAACTTTTCCCCTTTCCAAGCTGAGAAAGTTTATATCACATTATTAGAAAAGGAAAATATTAAGCATAGATATAACCTGTTATGCTAAGCTGAAGTCACTAACAACTTCTGAAGAGACAGAGAAGATACTTGCTTCTTTAAATCCTCCCAGGAGTGAGTGGTGAAAGGGGTGACGTGTAAAAAACAAGCAGATTTTTAGTCATTTGGGGAGTTTATAGTAAAACGATACCCAGCATCTGCTGACCATTGATAAACTAGAGCTCCAAGCTCCCACTGCCCTCCCAGTGTGCTGACCCAGAGACTCCCCACTGTGCTACTGGGTGATATCATCTTGACATTCTCCAATCCCCCTCTCCTTCGAGAGTTCCCATGCCCTCCTCCTCTTCTGGATGGTGCCCTGTCTGCAGTCCACCATAAGCCTCTGACGGTCTCATGCTGTGAAGACTTCCCCTCTCATGCAACCCTATTCAAGCACTGCCCAATAAAGCTTGCTGTGTTACTGCTTGTTGTGGTCATATCTTGTCCCTTGATCAGTCCCCAAATTCCTCAAATCCCCTATATCAGGTTTAACCACATTGATCTGTATAACTGGGTAGCTCTACATATCTCAGCCCCAACTCTAGGGGAGCCCTGCCCCTTCCTCTCCCTAAGACCAAGTAGAATTACCTTATTACATCCTCTCATAGTTCCATGCACTACTTATTCATTTGCTACAAGTTGCACCAGTTGCCTCAGTTGTAAATTGCTGGGATTAATTTTCTGGGATTATTTGATTATTGTATCCCTTATGATTAGACTGTGACCTACATGACAGCAGGCTCTACCTCAACTTTTCTCACCTTTGTAATCCTGGCACCCAGACCAGCACCTGGCATCAAGTAGACTCTCAATAAATGCTTATGTGTAGAATAAAAGGAGTGAAACGGCGTGACAAGGATCATGTTGACATAACATTTTCCACGTTCCTGTGAAAAACATATGGTCTTTGCTGTGTTGAAGTCTGTTTTGCCCTGTTGGATTCAATCCAGATCAACATACAGCCTTTTCATTTATTTCTTTGTGAGCTTCCTATGGCTCCTGGCTCATTAGTGAGCCCATCTCCGGCCCCTCCATTGGGGTCACTCTATAACCAAAGTGATCTTTTCAAGTCACACATCTGATCACATTAGCCCTAATCCAGTCAGCTTGAGAGCAGAGGCAGACAAAGAACATCATTTTTATCATTGTTTATCATGTTTATCATTTTTATCATGTATAATCTGGAGGGATCGGCAGTAGCAGGATACTGCCAGGGGAGTAGGGGGCATGTGGCAACATAAAGAGTACCTGGTCCTAAACCAGGGGCAGTGAGGACCAGTTGCAGGCCCAAACTTTACCTGCATGTAGATTACTTATGTTCTTAATCCTGACATGTACTCACATCATTATAAAAGGAAAAGTTAAAAAATAAAATAAAAACAAAGATAAGGAAATGTATCGTTTTTCTGCTATTTTCACAGGTGTGAGTGTGCATGATTAAACAGGAATTACAGTAGAAGGTGAAATACAGTTGTCCTTACTGGACCCTCAGCATCCTGTGTGAAATATCATCATCCTATCTAAAGTCCTTTATCACCAGCTTGATTAGTTCACGCAAAACCACATGCATCATCACTGAGTCCATGAACAATGAAAATGAGCCATCAGCTCATAAAATACACAGAAGGAAACAAGGGAAAGGGAGGCAGCTGGCCATGATTCCTTTATTAAGCATTTCCTGAGTTTCCTATCTACTTTGGGCAGACCGGCCCATCCTCCTCCCTGCAGCGCATGGAACTTTCCCTGCCTTTTATGGGATGAAGTGGTCAAAATGTCATCACAGATAACAAATGCAGCAACCATGAAAACATTGGTACCGAAGGAGTGCCCGCAGTCCTGACCCTGCGGGGTGGAGTACTCCAGGCAGCCGGCTCTCTCCTCCAGGGGCGGGCAGGGCGCCCCGCCGTTCTGAGGTTCCTGCTGCACCGAGCGCCTCCGCACGCGGGTGGTTGGCTTGCACTGGTCGGAGCAACCGCTCCAGGGACTCCACTCCCCCACGAAGCACGGGCGAACTGAAAACAGCACAGTTGGGACACTCACCTGAGTAAACCCAGCCAGTCTGCCAGGCTGCTCCCGCCAACACAGTCAAGGTTAGCCCCATGTAAACTTCACCTTGACCAGCCCTGGCATCAGGACACACAAAGCCTCAGCAGGTCCCAGCTGACGTCAACTCCACCCACCTGCCTTGATGGTTAACTGATAACCGGGTATCCCTGAGAAGGAGCTGGATATCCTGGGACCTTAAAGGTGGGTCTGAGCCAGGGACATACACACCCAAGTAAATGAGGTGGATGCCTTCATGGTACTTCCTCATACTCCCAGAGTTGAGATCAGATCTTTGCTTTTGTTTTTCCTTGATGTTAACTTTATCTATCCCTGCCCATAACATTTTTTTTTTTTAGTTGGAGTCTCATTCTGTCACCCAGGTTGGAGGGCAATGGCACACTCACAGCCACCACAAATCTCGAACTGCTGGGCTCAGGTGATCCTTCCACTTCAGCCTTCCAAGTAGCCAGAACTACTGGCATGCACCACCATCCCTGGCTAATTTTTTCATTTATTGTACAGACAAGGTCCCACCATATTGCCCAGGCTGATCTTGAACCGGTGGGCTCAGGCAACCATCTTGTCTCAGCCTCCCAAAGTGCTGGGATTATAGGTGTGAGCCACCACACCCAGCAAACATTTTTTTATTATAACAGTGATACATTCTCATTGTAGAAAGCATAAAAGGAAAAAAAAAGTGTACATACTTCACCCACCAATAATCCCATCACCTATCCAGGTTAATTCTTACCAACAAATGTGACTCCATGAGACACGTGGCTTAGGGTCACACACAGGGACCCTTATGCTTTAGATTCCTTCCTTTTGCTCTATTCTCATTCTCCATGTCTCACAGATCATAAACTGAGAGGTGGAGTTTAGGGATGCACAACCAGGGCCCAGAGAGGTAAAGAGTACTCAGCATGAAAAGGCAGAGTCAGGACAAGCATGTGACCCAGGGTCTTACTCTTCTTACAAATCTATGCTCCTCCACACCTTTGGTCAACTGGTGTCCAGCTGGCCTGTCAGCAGACAGCCGTGCCCTAGGCTGCTCCCCGGAGTTCAGGAATACCACTTAGGATATACCCAATGGTCAAGTCAAGCCCGTCTCTTTCCAGGATTCTGAAGTCCACTGACCAAATCTGAAGATGAAATTTCAAAAGGTAATCTCCTCACCATGACTGTAAAATCAATGTGGCTTCATATTTAAGTTTCCCATTGAAAGTTCTAATGAGTCCTTTAAAAGAACTGTAATGAGTTTTTCAATTGAATTATTTCAGGACTTGAAATTAAATATAGGAAAAGAACAAGAAGACAGAAGATGTGTCTCTGAACTAAATGCCAAACTCTTTTTTTTCTCACGAAATGTGACCAACTTTTTTATGGCCCTCATACTTTCTAGTTCATGGTGTTTTTGACAAGAAAGCACTCTGACTTCTTTGAAAGCTTGATTCAGACTTCTGATAGTTTGTTCTTGAAAACTACCTTGAGCACACTTTAGTTCAGGGTGTATGCTTTTTGGAGGGCAGGTGGTTTGGCAGTACACAGCTACCCCTGACATGGAAAGGGTCACGTGTAGCATAAGCATGCCAGTAATTTAAAAATTCCCATATTGTTTTATTTATTTATTTATCTATTTATTTACTTATTGTTTTGAGTGAGTCTCACTCTGTCTCCCAGGCTGCAGTGTAGTGGCATGATCATGGATCACTGCAGCTTCAACCTTCTAGATTCAGAGGGTCCTTTCGCCATCATGCCCAGCTAATTTTTTTATTTTTATGTTTTGTAGAGACGAGACCTCACCATGTCGCCTAGGCTAGTCTCAAACTCCTGAGTTCAAGCATTCATCTCACCTGGGCCTCCCTAAGTGCTAAGATTACAGACGTGAGCCGGGCTCGGTGGCTCACCCTGTAATCCCGCGCCTTTGGGAGGCTGAGGTGAGTGGATTGCCTGAGCCCGCGGGTTTGAGACCCGCCTGGGCAGCGAGACCTCATCTCTACAATAAAACAAAAAATCAGCCGGGCGTGGTAGCGCGCGCCTGTAATTCCAGCTACTTGGAAGGCTGAGGCGGAAGGATCGCCGGAGCCCAGCAGGTCGAGGCTGCGGTGGCCGGGAGCGGCCACTGCACTCCAGTCTGGGTGACAGAGTGAGACTCCAACTCAAAAAAAAAAAAGATTACAGATGTGAGCCACCGCGCCTGGCCCCTACACTCTTTTAAAACGTACTTTCATTCGTTCGTTAAAAACCCTAAGTATCACATGTTAACTACCTGAAGAAGCAAGAAGGAACCATGTTAGAGTTCATTTCCAATATCTACCATGCATACATCTATTAGAAAATTGGTAACAGGGCATTTCCTGTCTTTGTTATCTCTTGTTGATCCCTCCGTTTTTATTTTTATGACTGTATAATTTCATTGACCTATTGAACCAG
Organism: Carlito syrichta; assembly: GCF_000164805.1. NCBI lineage: Eukaryota > Metazoa > Chordata > Mammalia > Primates > Tarsiidae > Carlito > Carlito syrichta. Next base: position 288,500 of record NW_007248308.1, read on the forward strand.
AAGTATTTAAAAAGATGCCCTAGGCCATGAGCTGGTTGTGAAGGACTTCTTCTATCTTTAATTTTTTTTGTTTGTTTGTTTTTTGTTTTTTTGCTTTGATTTGCTTTGTTTTGAGTCAGAGTCTCACTCTGTTGCCCAAACTGGATTGCAGTAACACGCTCATGGCCACCATAGCCTTGATCTGCTGGGTTCAGGAAATCCTTTCAGCTCAGTCTTCCAAATAGTTGGAACTACAGGTGTGCGCTACCATATCCGGCTAATTTTTTTATTTATTGTAGAGATGAGGTCTTGCCAAGTTGCCCAGGCTGGTCTAGAACCCTGGACTCAGGCAATCCTCTCATCTTGGCCTCCCAAAGTGCTGGGAATACAGGCATGAGCCACCACACCCGGTCTCTTAATTTTTTCAATACCTTTCTTCCTCCCCAAACCTCTTAATCCCCAAGTCTAGCTAGTCCTGTTGTGATGTGTTGGATTTGAGCAACACTTAATAATATATGCAAAAAATGTACTTCAGGGACTGGCATTTGGGCATCACTATAAAATAAAATTTCCCCATGCATTAACTCAGAATTTGATAATATGACTTTGAGTTAGACTCTGTTGATATGGTAAAAGATGACATTGAGGAGAGTTTTCTGACTGAATTTAGCCTCCCAGAATTTATCATTTGTGTTTCATGTCCAGTATTAGTTTGTTTTATTTGGTTTGGTCCCAAAGTAGAAGTTCTTAAAATTTTAGAATCAATCATTGCAAACCCTACTGGTTAGGGTTTGTCCTTAGTAAAATGCTATTTCCCATTCTTCCATTTTATGACTTTTTAAAAATTTTTAATTAAAAAATTTTTTTTTACATTCTATGACTTTAAAAGCCCCACAAAGAGAATCAGAAAGTTCTAGGGTCCAACATTTCCATGGCTTCATCGTTAGACAAAATGAAAAACATTCACATAGAATTACATGAATAAAAATATTTTGTCTTGCACTTTGGGAGGCGGAGATGAGAGGATTGCCTGAGTCAAGGGGTTCAAGATCAGCCTGGGAAATTTAGTGAGACCTTGTCTCTATAGTAAATAAAAAAATTAGCTGGGCATGGTGGCTCTTACCTGTAGTTCCAGCTACTTGAGGTGGAAGGATTGCCAGAGGCCAGCAGTTCGAGGCTATAGTGGCCGTGAGCGTGGCATCGCACTTCTGGGCAACAGAGTAAGACTTCTGTTCAAAAAAAAATTTTTTGTCTCAGAAGATTAAGCTGAGGTATTTATTCTCATTTTGCACCAAAGATTCTATTCTTGAATAGCTTGTGAACTTTGATTTGGATTGCAAACCATCATAGATCACAAAGGATCTTTGGTCACAGAGGTGAGGAGAAGTACAGGAACTTCTAAAAATTGATCACAAATCATATATTACAGCTGGATGACACAAATTTCCTTTTGAACTATTCTGTTAGTATTCTTGTCCACTTTCCCACTGAAGCTTATCTAATTCACATCTCTATACAGTATATCAAAATATTCTTTCTAGCAATATGACTTTCTCAATCATCATATTTAGCTTCTCACCAGCTGTTAATGCAACTGACAGACTCTTGGCACCTAAGGGAGCAGCATGGTCACCTTTGACTCCAAGTTTGTCATGGCTTTCCAATTGCTTTACTTTTATGATTTGATGAAATCATCCACCCCTTTTAGGGAAAGGAAGCCTAGATTTAATGGGTACCAGGAAGCTTGGTAAACGCATTCTTTTCTTCTTCTTTTTTTGTTTAAATTCAATCTAAAATTCAGATGGAGCTTCCCCAGAAGCAACCCATGAAACATGGATTTGAATGCAAGTAATTTATTTAGAAGGTGACCCCAAGAAGCACCATAAGGGAGTGGGGAATAGAGACAGAGAAGCAGACATAAAAGAGAACACAGACATGAAATAGACATCTAAGTTCCTACTGTAGGTCTAGTGGGCACCTGGGCTCTTAGCTCCTGTGAGAATAATATAATGGAGATAGATCCAGAGATTTTTAGTTATCAGATGTCCCTGTCACAGCCAAAGAAGAATGGCCAAAAACTAAAAAAGCAAGTTATATATTTCAGTAACAAATCTGCACACAAGATAGTGTTCATTTTCACACATCCTAACAGGGAAAGCCAGTCATATTTAAGTATTACACAATTACCTCAAAGGATGTAGTACTGATTTTTTAAAATAAAATTAATGACTTATTAAACATTCTTATTTTGTTGGGATTTTATTTGATATCTAAACTCCCTGCTGTGACTTACAACGTCCTGCGTGACCTGGCCTCTGCCTGATCCTCCACTCCTAGCTGAAGTCCTCCACCCCCGACTCTGCTCCAGGTTCCAGCCACATTGGCCTCTCTTCCCCATAAACACACCAAGCTCTTTTCCATCCTGGGACCTTTGCACATGTTTTCACTCTACTGGGGATGTTCTCCCCACACTGGGCATGACTGGGTCCTACTCACCCTTTAGGTCCCAGATGAACTGTTTGCTCCTCGGGGAGTCCTTTTTCTGGCCAGCTTTTCTAAGTAGTCCTCCAACTCTCCTTCACCCCCTGCCCACACACACATACACACACAATCATACACACAATTATTTCCTCTTAGAACTTTGTGTTTTTGATCTATCACAGAAACAAAGAACTGAGTACCACGGGTTCTCACTCATAAGCGAACCCTGGACATTTACCATAACACTATAAGAAAGGGATTGGCAGCAGCGGGATACTGCCAGGTTTGAGGCGGAGGTGGGAGGAACATAGCATCAATAAGGGTACCTGATCTCAAACCAGGCAAAGTACGGCCAAAGGGAGGCCCATGCTTTACCTGTGTGATGTCCACTTGTGCCTAATCCTGAATTGTATCCCACACCTTTAAAATTAAAAAAAAAAAAAAAAAAAGAACTTGGTGTTCTTGCCTTGTAGCATCCATAATTCACAATTACATATTTATTTTTTGTGTTTATTGTTTTTGCTCCAAGGATCATGACAATTTCTCACTTTATGCCTAGTGCCTGGTACATGGACAGTACTCAATAAATACTTGTTTTATAAATGAGTGAGTTAAATGGCATTGGGCAAGTACTTCCTCCTCCTCTTCCCTAAATAATGCTCTACATTGAAATAGATGCTGATCTGCTCATATCTTTAGTTAGAAGCCAAAGCACTGATGGAGTCTCTAGAGAGGGAAGAAAGAGAGATGGAAGTACAGAAATAAATCAGAAACTCCCACAGCCAAAGCCATGGAGATTCTTAAATCAGCCCAGAGTTGTCTGGGCTCCTCTGAAAATAGTGACCCCAAAGGGTGTCTATTGGAAGGAGCATTGCTTTCTGAGCCTTAAGGTCAGGTAGATCCCAGCTTCTCCTGACAGCCACAAATCCTTCAAATCTTTTCTAATTCTCTTCTACCTTCTGCTAGTAGCAAACCTTGAAAGCAACAAGCTTCTTTAATTTTATTATTTGTGATGTGAAACAGCATTTTCTTTTATCTGATCCAAATTTCCTTCACCGAAGAATTTAAGAATATAGTAGGAAAAAAAGTCTATGCTTATCCTTTCTGTGCCACTTATGGTTTTACTGCTTCAGGAGGTCCATTTCCTTCCCAGTTGAACTCCTCCACTTCATGTCTACAGCTTTGGACACATCTTTCTAGACACTCGCTGTCTCAGAGTTGCCACTGGACTTTCTCCAGGTTCGTTCACAGCTTGTGACTTGTGCCAGCCAGAACAAGACACCCTATTCTCAGACTAGGTACCAAAGAGTCAGTTAAAAACATGTTTTTCAAATGCTTTTCTTGGTGATGCCAAATATCTACACACAGAGCAATAAATTGAACTGATAGTCAAAACTATTCATTTTATAAATACAGTTGGGATTATTTCTTCTTCAACATAAGGCCTTGTGCTTGTTTTCATGTAGTGGTATCTCCTTGGTTAAACACAGAGACTCTCTTTTGTAATCTAACCTTGCCTTTTGGCTTTTTGCCACCTAAAAATTTAAGGCCACCCACGAGCAAGTGCTTTCTCCTTCATGTTGTCAAGTTCAAATAGTCCTCATCATTCCTAAGGAAATATTCTTTTACACTTTATCCACAATAACCATTTATGCATGACTATTGTTTCCTGACATTCTGTGAAGAAAAACAAAACAGCCCCTCTATTCCTCCAAATACACACACACACACACACACACACACACACACACACACACACACACACATGTCTTATGGTGACACAGTTTTAAATATACATCGTCTGCCTTTCTCTCTCTCTCTCCACATGTATATCCTTTCCCATGAAACCTATGTCAAAGCTTCTGAAAGTTGAATGAGACTACACTGCCCAAGTAGCTATTTACCCCCCTAGGAAGATCAAATAAAATGATCAGGCATTTTTTCCCTATTATCTGGCTCCCAATAGGTTTTTTTTTTTTCCTTTTGAGGCCATTAATGAGACCAGTTCTTGAAATGCTAGCAAGACAATAAAATGAGCTCTCTTGTTAGATAAGTAGAATTCTACATACCATGTAAACCTGAGGGGTGGGGAGGGGAATAAAACACAAATTTATAAATTATCCTTTTTTTTTTCTTGCTAGCATGTTTCCAGGTAAGTTGTTTTCTTCTTTTGTGCATTTCTGTATTTCAAATTTCCTGCAGCAAACATAAAATGTAGTCAAGGAAGAAACATCTTTTAAATGTAGGTACACCCCAGATGGCAATGGCCTCTGAAGTCACAGATATTATCCCCTGTTTATCATTCTTTTTTTTTTTTTTTTAGTCAGAGTCTTACCCTGTCTCCCAGGTTGGAGTGCAGTGGCACGCTCATGGCCACTGCAGCCTCTACCTGCTGGACTCAGACCTTAGCTCTGCCTGCTAGACTCTGCCTCAGCCTTCCAAGTAGCTGGAACTACAGGCATGCACCATTACACTCAGCTAATTCTTCCTGATTTATTGTAGAGATAAATAGAGATGAAGTCTCGCCAAGTTGTCCAGGTTGGTCTCAAATTTGTGGGCTCAGACAATCCTCTCACCTTGGCCTCCCAAAGTGCTGGGATTATAGGCCTGTTTGTGACAAACATTATTTGTCTTCTAACAAACATTATTAAGAGGCATCATGATAGTTTTGGGGGGTTACAACCGGGGGCAGGACGCACTCTTTTGATGAAGAGAGAAGGTTTGCTCCCTCTGCTAGTATTTATTTGGGGCCTACACTGCAAAGTACAAGGCTTCTCTTCTCATAAAGTCTTATTTCTCTGAGGCAGAAAAGTATCAGGTTGAAAAGTCTGGGCTCTGGATCCAGATTACCCGGGTTCACATCTTGTTCCAACAGTTATTAGTAGTGTGACTTTGGACAAGTTACTAACTTCTCTGTGCCTCGCTTACCTCGTCCATAAAATGAGATCCAAATGAGGAATAACTTCAGCGGGTCGTGAGATCCTAGTAAGCAAGTAGCTATGACGTGCTTGGAAGAGTGCCTGGCACACAGCAAATGCTGGTGTTAACAGCTTCACCCTCCTTCACTGCACACCCAGGGCTGCAGCCAAATTCTGCTAAGTCAAGTCATTTTGAGAACTGGCTCCAAGCCCTGCTCAATTTTCTGCAAAGGCAAAGACAGGGAAAGCCATACAATTTCTCTCAGATTGTTCTTGCTCTTGTAAAACCTCGACTTTCTAAATTGTTACGGACTATGACATCCTCTGCGTGAGTTTTGGAGACCATATTTCCAAGCATGGCATCCCCTTTTCCCTCCAGAAATGATGTCATCAGATCTTGGCTAGTTTGTTCCCTAGACTCTCTATGAATCTAGAAGACACTGGCCTGTATGGGCTACTCAATATTTGTTCTGCTTCACTTGAGTTAACGATTACCCTTTCCTTAAGTTGCTTACCAATGATATAATGCAACTACTATTCTATGATCTTAGAATGCAAACTCTAGGAAGCCAGCTGATAAATTAGAGATTAGGGTGTTATGTACCTCATAAACCAGTCTTCCAAGAAGTTCTTCCAGGGTGGGGTAACTTGCATCTGTTCCCCTATTCTACTTTCCCCCAGCCCTGGTCATGTACAGACAATGGAGAATTTTCTATAATTTTTTCTTTCTCCTTCTTCTTCTGTTTTGTTTCTTTGTTTGTTTTGAGGTGAGGAGGGAGTTGTTACACATCATTGATGTTGAAACCCATGCCTTGATCATAATGAGATTTTCTGAGATAATTCATTTCAGAATAGATTTCTTTGGCAGTTTAGCAATTCTATAGACCCAATAACATTTTTATTTTTATGTGAGTGAAAAAAAAAAAACCTCCAAGCCTTTTACTTAGAAAAAGAATGCCAGTATTTCACCTCTTAGCCATATAAAAAATGCATTTATCAAGATTTAAAAATCAGAAGGAACAAAAGTAAAGCATGCTGAGCTATACTGACAGTTACATTTTCATTCACAATGAATGTAATCTCAGTGAAAAAAGGCTTTGGGCAGCATCTAGAGGCAATAATAACATTGGGTAAGGAGATTCTAGATGGCAGAATGTTTCTACGTATATAGAGTAACCGGGGGCTTTGAAATGCTGAAACTTGATTTGTCTTGGAATAAATAAGAGTCATAAACTGGTCCGGATAGATGTGGCTGAGGGCAGCTTGAATCAGACAGCTGTGGGTTCAGACCTCAGCTCTGCTACTCATTTGTGTTAACTTGAGTAACGGTAACCCTCAGCTGCTGCATTTAACCCTCCTGTAAAATGCTAGTACAGGTGAATAGGGTTTTTTCCCAAACCCTTAAGTTTAGGAATTCAGGATTTTCCAGATCTTAGAAAGGGAATACCGTGTATACTCATACAACTTATGTTGGCCTGCCCCAGACCCTGCCCCAGAGTCAGCAGTTTAGGGCAGCTCTTTGCAAAACACATCAATATTTTTGAGGCAAAATATATTCATACAGGTGATAAACAGATTATCAGTAGTTTTCCATTAGGTCAGGTGAGATCTTTGCCACCAAATGAGCTAGGGAAAAAAATTTTGGCACTTTCTGGACTTTCGGATTGTCAATAAGAGACTGCAGACCTGACCTGCCTTTCTTAAGAATTGTTGGGAGGATTAAATGAGTCAAAGTGCATAAGTGCCTGGCTCACAGTGGGAGTTCAATAAAAGATATTTATGACAATATTAATGAATAAAAATTACAGCAATATGTTGTCATAAAATTACAATATAAATATTTAATCAAACAAAACATTCACCCATGTCAACTAGGCCAGGAGCCAACCGACAGTGCATTTGCTGCCTAAGTGCCTACGACACGCTGGGAGCCATGCTTAGGGCTTTCCTGGCCCCATCTCCCTCCGTCACCTCCACCAGCCCACATGGTCGTTTAATCATTCCCCTTTTATAAGTGAGTTAGCCATACATTCTCCCAAGTCACAAAGCCAGGAAGCGACAGTGTACCAGTTGAAGCCAGAATTCTGCCTTGAGGGGCAAAATGGAGGCATTTAGGTTACTTCCAAGAAAAAAAAACTCACAAATAAAAATAAATATTTGAGGTACAGACTCGGCGAGAAGAAAACACCGTATTCTAGGAGTTGTCCCTCAACTAGTTCCCAGCTGTCTGGTCAGCTCTGAATCCCCGGAAGGCAGGATCTTGGCCTCCTGCATGGGGAGCCACAGTCGGCAGATTCCAGGGCTGAACACGCTGGACTTCTCTGCTCTGGGCCCTTCACTCTCACCCTCAGCTCTGACAGACGAGCAGGCCGGCCGCAACAAGTGACCAACTTCCAATTGTCTCCATTTTCTTCCTCCTTTCACAAGAAACTCCAGGTGCAGAGAATTTATCAAGGAGGAATCTTTTTGGTCCTGTACCTGCTTCTATCTAGGCCTGTAAGGTTCTCTGTTGACTCTGCAAAAGGGCATCTAGGGCTCCTGAAGATGCTCCTTTTAAAATTCTATCCGACTCCATCTCCTCTTCTACCACTCACAGCTCTTTTCCCAGGCACACACTTGGCTATGATTTCTGAGTTCTTCACAGGACAGTAATGCCATCTCCTCTCTTCTATGCTTACCTGCTAAATCCCCACTCCAACACATTTGACTCTTTGTCTCACTATTTCTACCTCCCAGACCGAAAAGAAGGGATTTCTTATTGACCAAATAAAGACTCTGAGAGTTATGCAACTCCTGGTAGCACTGTTAGGCCTCACTAGAAAGCAAGTTCTTCTCAGGACACTCGCCTCATCTTTCCCTATTCCTCTTTTGTGCCTGAATCTCTCTGATCTAGCCATTGCCACCACTAGGATCTGTCCTGTTCACTGTGTTTGCCTCAGACCTAGCACAGGGCCTGAAACAAACAGGCCGAGGTCCACAGTGACTGCTGGACCATGGCAAGGCCCACCTCTCCCTCCTCCTGTAGGCCTCTTCCTCATTCTCCAGGCCCAAGCTCGCCCATGACTTCCTCTCGGTCTTAATTCCTCAGGTCTTTAAAGCCTTCCCTCCCAGAACCCCTCCTGGATCACCTATTTTGGTACTAGGCATGTTGCATGTAGTTTTTCACGTGTTGCCCAGCTAGACTGCAAATGCCTAGGGAGCAGAGACTGCCTTGTCACCATCTCTCTAACCCTGTGCTTACCACAGACCTGAGCACATTACCTGGGCCACACGAATTCTGTAATTACCTTTAAAATGCAGGCAAGCTCCTCATGAGCCAGTGGTTCTGCCACAGTGAGAAAGCTTTGCTTGACTTATACAGGGAAATGAGACCAACACTTTAGGATGCTGTCAGGAGGGGCTGGAGACACTTGGTTCGAGGGCACCATATTTCCTAAATAGTGCCCTCTTCCATCTACTGTAGTAGTAAAATACCCTGGTCTTTGAGCAGGGAAGGGTAAGAAGCTTATCCAAAAGAATATCAATATTCGTAGGTAAATCATTAGCTTTCAACCAGGGTCAAACAGTCTTAATGTTTTTCAGCTGTGTTCTTTGAGCATCAGGCCTGGGTAACTGGCCTGCTAGTGGTCTGGAGGCCTCTTCAAGCAGCACACAGGCAGGAGGGTGCTCCTGACTGCTGGGCACCTAGTCACAGCTGGGAATGTCATAGCCCCGGAAGATGCTGAGGATCCCATATGCCGAGATTCTTGACCTTGAACTCAAGCATATGTGTGGCTTTGAGGATGCTGTGACTGACAGAGAGCAGGACTACTTTTATTTCTAGAGCTGACTTCTCTCAGGCACACCTTGCTCTTTAGGACTATGACCACTATTTCTTCCTTTATCTGTTAATTCAAAACCAGCACAATATAAATAAATATAATAAATAGGGACTGTGAGATTAATATCCTTATCATACTGTTTAGATAGAATTGAACTCCAAGAACATAACTGCACCTTCTATGAGGAAGGGACTGTGCTACATGCCGGGATCCAGAGGTGAGGACAACCTCGGTCCTTTAAGAACCTGCTCTCCAGAAGAAAGAACCCTCCCAAAACTTGCCTTTGGCACAAAGTGAGATAAATGACACATTCCTGCCTTTATAACTCTTCATCAGCCCCAAAGGTCCCTGAGGGTGAGCAGAGGAAAATTGTGGAGCTCGGCCCAGGAGCGTGCCCCAGGAACCTGTCCGTGCCACCTCCGTGGACTGGAGGTGGCTCTGCTCAGTTGGAGTTCCTGAATCGGAGACTTCATCTACAGAGGTGGCCCCACGCCCTTCCAGGAGAAGAAAAGAGGGCTCCTAGTCCCTTCCATTCAAGCTCTGGTCTGTGACTAGATGAAGAGGACCCGGAGACGCCAGGACAGTAGGGGTTGAGGAACCCCTGAATGGAGAGTCTAGGGTTCAATTGGGTGGAAGGTCCTGGGTGACCCCGAGATGAGTGGAGCTGGGTGTACCTGGATGGAAATGGCTGGGATGGGAGGGGAGAGGGTCTGGCCACGACAGGACGGAGGGGGCTAGGGGATGACTGGCCTTGGGGCTATGGTCCTTGGCACAGCGCCCTGTCCTGTGCCCGCTGGCTGCGGGCGAACGGCCGGCGTCCCGCCCTCAGCCTGGCCACCCACCTGGGCAAGCCCTGGCGTAGTCGAAGCAGCAGTCCCCAGTGAGGCGACAGGCTTGGTCGCAGAAGCACGTCCCGTAGATCCTGTCCAGCCTCCAGCCGCGGGCGAAGCAGGCGGGGTCCCGGCCAGGGCAGCAGC
>NW_007248308.1:298695-309624 GCF_000164805.1 Carlito syrichta
ATGGAAAACTCTTACGTCTGGCCAAATAGTTTTTAAACACGTACATGCAGGGTGAGTGAGGGAAGCGATAAACACCCAAATTAGGCAGAAATACATAAAAGCACGAGAACATTATCTATTATATGAATGAATGGGAATGCTAGTGAAACTCTTTTCCCACACCCTCCCTTGGCGGCGCGCCCGTCGGGGCCCGGGCGGGTGCCCCTGCCCAGGTGGGGAGCGCGCCGCAGCCTTCCCCGGGACGCGCTGGCAGTGGGCGCTCCGGGCGCCACCCCCTCCCCGCGGCCAGCCCGGGGGACCTCCGGGAGGGGCGGGGGTGGGCGGGGTGGGGTGGAAAGCAGGTGCTCTGGAGGCCCAGCCAGGAACCCGGTCAGGGAGGCCTCGTTTCCTGGCTCCAAACCGTGCTTCCTAACGTCTGGGGACACATTAGCGAGGGGCATTTTCACTCTGAAGCCTTGAGACCAAGAGCGCTCGATGTGCCCCAAAGGGGTGTCCCCCACACCCTGTGCGCGGGCCACGCTGCCTTCGCCTGCGACAGCCCGGATACACTGCGCTCTGGTCCCGCTGCTTTTCCCCGGGACAGTCAGCCAGTTGTGTGTGTGTGTGTGTGTGTGTGTGTGTGTGTGTGTGTGTGTGTGTGTGTGTGTGTGTGTGTGTGTTTTCCAGGACACCCGCTCAACAACCCTGAGTCCCCGCGGTTCACCGAGAAGAGAGGAGATAAGACCGAAGAAGCATCCTTTCTTTCTGCTGCATTTTATAATGTGATATTTTCTGCCCTCGAAAAATGCCATTTTGCCTCACTTAAGAAGCAATTAATGAATGTGATGGGAAGACTAAACATAATATGAACGGTGCTCTGCTTTCAGTTAAAGCCGATTTCCCAAAAGAATCCCTGCTTACCAATATTTTAGAAATAACCTCCACTTTAATGAAGCCGAACTTTTCATAAGCATTTATTCTCTCCTAATGTATTACATTTTCTGCACCTTACTATTTTTTTGTTCATCAGAATTTATCCTGGAAGTTTTATTTTATTTGATGTTCTTGAATCACTTAATCTAATATAATTTTGTGCAAAGGCCAGAATACAACTTTCCTGTATCTGTGAACCTAAGAAATCAAATTAATTTCGGACTTTCTCTTCTTGTAGAAAGATTTTCTTTATTCATCAGAGGGAAAAGTAATGAAGGAAAAATGAGAAAACTTTACTACAAAAGTAGTAAAGCAATACAATAATCAAACATAAAAAACCATATTGTGAAATGAAAAAGATTTAAAGCATTATAAGAATTGTGTCTTATAAACTCTAACAACAGATAAAACCTGACCAATGAAGAATATAATCTTATTTCATCATCCAAGGAAAACACACTCTAAAGTCAAAAAGAAATTCTTTCTTTGTGAGCTTATACAAATAAACTCTTAGCATTGGAAAATTTTTTCCCTCTTTAGGTAAGTCTATCTTACTTTTGTAGTTTAAATAAATAACATGCGCTTCTTTTTAATATGTCTTTAGTCTTGGTAGTTGGAACTAAATAACTCTGCCAACAAATTATACCCTCTGCCTTTTCCTGCATTATCAGTTTTATTAGCAGTTTTGAACTCACCCATTCGTGTAACTTATCCCGTACATCTTTTCTAAGGCTGTCTGCTTTACAGAATGCCTTTAGGCAGGTACTTATTTTGCAATGCCATAAGAATCTGGAATAGTTCCAGAACGATGTAAAGGAAAATGATCCACTGACAAGTTCACTGTCAGGAATAAAACATGAAATGAAATGATAACAGAAAAGAGAAGATGAGGTCTGGTTTAAGAGAATTAAAAGTATAATGCCAAGTACCTGCTCAACTACTTTTTTTTAACCACCTTCCCCTTTTTCTTATACCCAGACAAAATCACAGCCAAAAATGGAAAATAAAAAATTAGGGGTCTGTGCGAAGGAGGCTTAAGCTTTGGAATTAGACAGAACTTGAGTCCAGTTCTGATTCTATGACCTCTGACAAATTGCCTCAGTACCCTCATATCAAACAAAATACTAACCCTTTTCAGATTGCCATGAGATGCCTATAGAATAAGCACAAATAGGAAGTTAAATATCTATTAATGTCCTAATGTCTGAACCACTCACACCCCATACTTTAAACCTAAACCAGGTAAAAGATAAGCACAGTTTTGAGAGTGTGCAAAAGTAGGGAAAAGCACAAGGATTTTTTTTTATTTAAAAAAAAATGGAAGAAAACCACAAATAAATGATTACTACTTTAATGGCAAACATAAAAAGGAGCTTGTTTCTGGTAAGTAACATTAAAAGAAAGTCATAGTCTCAAGTTAAGGCATGTACTGTCTTGAAAGCATCAAGATAAGCCTCCCATAGCAGGCTCTAGCAAAGGAAGCAGTTTCTGCAGGACAGACAAAGTCGGGGGACCCTGACATTTAAAGCAATGGAGTTCACATTCTTACTGGAAACTGAATGCAGTCAAATGTAACAACTAGTCGCTTTGTTTTTCCATGTCTTGTAGATGTTTGGAGAACAGAAATCATCCCAGTGATCATCTGGATGAATATAGGAAGTAGCAAATTGCACCTTAAAAGACACTCTTTCTGCTGAAATGTTGACTTTGGAAGCTGTTCAAGATTGGTAAAAATGGTGGAGGAAAATGGAGACGTATCTATTTTTTTTTTTTTTTTTTTTTTTGAGTTGGAGTCTCACTCTGTCACCCAGACTGGAGTGCAGTGGCACGCTCCCGGCCACTGCAGCCTTGACCTGCTGGGCTCCGGCGATCCTTCCGCCTCAGCCTTCCAAGTAGCCGGAACTACAGGCGTGCGCTACCACACCTGGCTGATTTTTTGATTTATTGTAGAGATGAGGTCTCGCCAAATTACCCAGGTGGGTCTCGAACCCACGGGCTCAGGCAAGTCACTCACCTCAGCCTCCCAAAGTGCTGGGATTACAGGCTGAGCCACCCAGCCCGGCTGAGGCGTATCTATGAATTGGATTCCAGAATACAGTAGTATTAAAGGACATTCACACACATGATCTCAGGTGATCCTGCATAACCACAAGGAAAATGCTAGCACACCTATATTGCATATGGCAGAGAGATAAGACATGTAACTAATTAGGGACAAAACAGGACTAGAACTGAAATTATTATTTCCAAAACACTTCAGAGTTCTTCCCATTACTTAAAGTGTGTGAGGGATGTAGGAGAAGATGGCAATGGAAAGAAAAGACAAGATTAAGTACTATGCCAAAATCTAACCAGTATATGTGGAAATCAAAATACAAATAATTTTTTTAAAGGTTTGGCTACACTTAAAATTAAGTTTTACACTTTTATCCATGTAAGATGGATAGAAACCAATTAGAGCCATCCGGGACGCTATGAGGGCTATAAAGAGAATCTTTTGAGATTGAAAAATAAGATAGTTGAGTCTTACATGGTTTGGGGGCATTTGTCAGAGGCAGAATACTGCATGGATATCTATAGCACATTTCATTAAATATCAGACTCCTTTGATTGAACAATGCACCACTATTTTATGTACTACCGAGACAGAAAAAAACTCACTGCCAATTAAAACTATGGATTGTAAAGCCGGGCTCAGCCTGTAATCCCGCGCCTTGGGAGGCTGAGGTGAGTGGATTGCCTGAGCCTGCGGGTTCGAGACCTGCCTGGGCCACTCGGTGAGCCCTCATCTCTACAATAAATCAAAAAATTAGCCAGGCGTGGTAGCGCGCGCCTGTAGTTCCAGCTCCTTGGAAGGCTGAGGCAGAAGAATGGCTGGAGCCCAGCAGGTCCAGGCTGCAGTGGCCGAAAGTGGCCACTGCACTCCAGTCTGGGCGACAGAGTGAGACTCAAACTAAAAAAACACCCCCAAAAAACTATGGATTGTAGATAGATTTCAGTTTCAGAAATGCTTAAATTTGGAAATGTGAATCCTAGAATCAATGAAAAAGAGAAAGAGATAACCCTTTAATCATTTTACAATTTATAACATACTTCTTGGATAATCCTATAAGGCTGATGCTAACTTGACAATTTTGTTGAAGGGGCGTAGCTAACTGACCTGGACCATGTTCCACAGGTTCAAACCAAGACCTCTCTGCATATCTAGTACTGTTTTTTGGGCTACAGTCATTCTCTTCCTCAGGGTGAGATGCTGCTACAGGCTGGGGGTCAAAGATGAGTAAAAATGATCCTTCCCTAAGGAGACTAATAAAGGAGCTAGACATGTGAATGGTCATTGCAACATGTGGTGGTGAGTGTTACTATTAAAGAGAAAAGGAAGGATGTCTGAGATACTGACGCTGGAGCTAGACAGGAAGGATTTTGAACTGGATTATAAAGATCAGAATTTACTTTCTCCCTGAAAAGTGCAGATTCAGTCACCAGGAAAATCTCCTATACCTTTTGGGAAGTTCCTGCCTTGATAGACTGGTACCTATTCATTGAATAACAACAAAATGTGCAGACAAGTATCCTAAGATGCAGTGTGCGTAATGCACTTTTAGTAATTCTTCTCCTATCACCTTACAGAATACCATCAAGGACACCACCACCAAAGTTTATGCTGCCATCTCATATCTTTGACCTTATCACTTAAATAAATATAAAGCGAATATGGAGGTGGTCAATTCCTTGGTTGTCTATGAAACACATTTCCCCCTTCTTTTTGTAACAGACATCTATTTTCCTTTCCAGAGGAAACACCCCTTTTCTTCATTATCAGACAGCATGGGGCTTTGAAGGTGAATTTCATCTTCAGTCTATGGACCACTGAGGAATTGGTCTGATCAGAACCCCAGGGAATGGGGCGTTTGTACAGCAAATGACTTGGTTTTACCTTTGCTCTTACTGGGGGAGAAAGAGGGTGCCTGTGGCCCAAGTGAAGCCAGTCAGAGAGATCTTAGCCCAACAAGCTGGAGTTGATAGAACCAGGGAATCACCAGGCTTTCACTGACATTTGAAGTCAAACTTCCCCCTTCTCAATCCTCTCCCCCATTAAATCATTCTTATATTTTGTACCAGCTTCAGTTGCAATGTTTGTACCTTAACACAAAAGCGCCCAACAGAGGCAATAATGAAAGTGAAAAGAGCTCAGATTTTGAAAAGTAGATTTGAACTGTGGCTCTATCACTTACCATCTATGTAACAAGAAATAAACTATTAGAAACTCTTCAAACCTCAGCGTCCTTATCTGTAAAATGGAGGTAAATAAGAAAATGATTTAGTTATATTACTTATGCGTGTCTAGTATAGTTCCTGCTACATAGGAATGAATTGGTAATTATTATATTTGTGCCCTGGATTTTAACACAAAAAGCATACCTTAATTAGGAATAATATATTTTTTCCTATAAACTATTGTGTCAGGTTACATGGTACAATCAGAAGAACTCTGCATTTGGAGTCCAAAGACCCAGATTTGATCTTGCCAATGAATGATCTTGGACAATTTATTTCGACTCTCTGGATCTCCATTTTCCCCATATAATTTGATGGTATCAACCAAGAAACTCTCCAGTAACTCTATTAGCTCAAAAATTGCAATATTCGATTTAAGTAGCAGTATAAACCATGAGAGAGAGAGGTCTCACATGCTGTCGTTGATCCTACTGGTGGGCTGCAAATAACACAAATGAAGAAGTAAATTTGCAGAATCAAAACTTTTCCAAGTTTAAGTCAGAGGGCTCATTTAGAGACAGATATTTATGCAAGTCATGGTGATTATTAAATCAATGACATGGTTAAAAAATTTTGATTTACAAATCAGAAGATGAGCATTGTAGTTTTGCCTCCACAACTCACAAGCTGTATGACTTTCGAAAAATTATTGAATTTCTCTGTGCTCAGAATCTCGGTTATATAAAGAAGGGTTTTGAGAAGCTCTATAAGATCTCTGGTAAATCCAACACTGATTCTTTGTATGTAATCCTCTAGTTCAGGAGTAAGCAAATTATACCTATTTTTGTATGGCCTGTGAGCTAAAGATTTTTATATTTTTTAAGCAATGTAGAAAAATCCAAAGAAGAATATTATTTTGTGTCATGTGAAAATTAAACAAAATTCGAATTTCAGTGTCAATAAATAAAGCTTTATTGAAACACAACTACGCCTGTTTGTTTTTATATTGTCTTTGGAGACTTTCATGCTATAAGGGCAGAGTGAGTAGTTGCTGCAGAAGAAACCATTAAGACTCACAAAGTCTAAAATATTTACTACTTGAGCCTTTGCAGAAAAAGTCTGCCGATGCCTCCTCATTGCACCCACCTCTAATTCTACAAACAAATATACTTTAAACATTTTGTAAACTGCATAGCATTCATCCATATGTAAGGGGTTTATATAAGATGGAATTCTGAAATTAAAACGGCACAGCCAGAATGCTCATGCCCAGCAAACATTGCTTACGAAGGTAAAGCTGTGGATAGTGTCTAGGTTAATTCTGCACTGCTAGAAGATGCTGTGGAATTATAAGCAAAGTTTTTTAAAAAATGAAAAGGAGAAAATCATCTGGATGACATTTAAGAAGTCATCTAATTTTGCTCCTTTTATGGTAAAATAGCCTTCTCTGATCCACAGCAGGAATCTTTATAGCAATTTGTTCTTTCTTCCTACATGAAACACTGTGTCAACAAAGGGCACAAAATCCTAAGAAGTGCCTGCCATGCGGCACGCCGGAGAGAAATGTGCCCCTTCAAAGGAGAGGAATGTTCCTACTCCATTGAGTTCTCCCAAGTAAGTGGGAAGTGAGTGCGCTCACTGACCAGCGGCAGCCCTGTGTGGGTGTGAGTGCAGTCCACAGCTGCATACTATGGCTTTGACCTTGATCCTAGACATTTGCTTGAGAGAAAACATGTTCTTTGCACGCTAAGCCTCCAAATACTCTCTTATTCTCAATAAATTTACTAAGGCCTATTTGGTACTATACAAAAGACTTAATTCGCCTTATCTTGTTGAAGCTTACAGGACAGGTGTAAATAGTATTTTTCACAGCTGAGGAAACTGAAGTTTGATTATGTGAAATAACTCACTAGAGTTATTCAACTAGAAGTATTCAAACTAGAGGTATTCAAACTAGTTCTGCAATTTCTAGAGTCCATAAAACTAATTATATACTTAATAACTAGATTTAAGATTTTAATGATAAATATCTTGACAAATGGAGTACAGTTAGATCGTTTCAAAACCTGAGACATCAAAATTATGTGGTACTATTTTCTATTAGCAGTTTTTTAAGTATTTAATTAATGAATCAAAGGTTGAAAGAAGCAGGTTCTAATTTTGTTTTTACTATTCCCTATCTGTGAAAATTAGGGCATTACTTTAACTATACAAGGTACAGTTTTCCTCATGTACAAAATAGAAACAGTAAGCTCTACCTTCATAACACCATAGGACCACGTAAGGATCAAGTAAAATAGTATACATGAAAGTGCTTTGTAAACACATTATTATTTCTTGGTCACTGTTGGACTTTTTTATGCTCAAATTTTTAAATTAAAATTTTTTTTATTAAAATGTTAATATTCTGGCCAGGCCCGGTGGCTCAGCCTGTAATCCCAGCACTTTGGGAGGCAGAGGAGAATGGATTGCCTGAGCCCGCAGCTTCGAGACCAGTCCGGGCAACTTGGCAAGACCTCGTCTCTACAATAAATTAAAAAATTAGCCGGGCATGGTAGCATGCGTCTATAGTTCTGGCTACTTGTAAGGCTGAGGCGGAAGGATTGCCTGAGCAATTCTGATGCTGGGGTGGCTGTGAGCGTGCGTGCCACTGCACTCCAGCCTGGGCGATGGAGTGAGATTCCAACTCACACACACACACAAAAGTTAATATTCTAAGAAGTAATCAGAAGGATGTCTCAAAGATTTAAGTAGATATAAATGAAGACTTTGTGCATACTGTTGGCTTAAAAATGTAATTTTGAAAAATATGTTTCCTTCTAGTAAACTTAAAAGGATAAAATTATCATCACAAAAAACCTATTTTTCTAACTTTGCATAAGATATTATGCAAAGAGAGTGGCACAGTCACAGTTACAAACCCTCTAGGAGTTTGCATTTTAGTCAGAAGTGGCAAAAGTTTTAATTCCATACCCACGTACCACACTGCACACATGCACACCCGCCTAGATTGTAACTACTGGTAATATTTCCCACAAGTCCCAGTTTTCACAGTCTTCCAAGAATCGCAGAGGATGCTGGGTCACTTCTTAACAAGAGTATGCATGTCCAGCAATGAGCCATCCTTGGCTATCCCACTTACAAATATCTGACAAACTAGAAGATCAACTGTGTACGAACGTTTCTCCTTCCCCTCGAGAGAGCTGTTCCAATCAACAGTCCATCTGCTGGCTGGCATTAGAAACTGAGTCAGTGTCCTCTCACTTTCCTTCCTCCTCTGAACTGTCTTGCTCTAGTTGTCCTCTTCGGACCTTATATTTCGCAGCCCACAATTCAGTTAATTCCATCTCAGGAAATCATTCTTTTACATGTACACACACATTCTCTTACGTTCCTACATTCATTTGTGAGAGATGCCGTAGTAAAATACGACAAACTGGGTGACTTTCACAGACATTTATTGCCTCATGGTACTGGAGGCTGGAAGTCTGAGATCAAATTGTTGGTGGGTTGGTTCCTTCTGAGGGCTGTGAGAGAAGAATCTGTTCCAGTCCTCTCTGGCTTGTAGATGGCTATTTTCATGCTCAAGTGACATTCTTCCAGTGTGCATGTCTCTGTGTCCAAATTTTCCCTTTTCATGAAGACAACAGTCAGACTGGATTAGAACTATCTCTAATTTTAACTTAACTAATTACATCTGCAACAGCCTTATATCCAAATAAGGTCACAGTCTGAAATACTGGGGGTTAAGATTTCAACATATGAACTTGGGGGGAACACAATTCAACCCATAACAACTCCTCTTCTTTTTTCTTCCAACTTGTTCAGATACCTCAAGGCAACCTTATATTCTCATTCTCTCTTCTACACCCACTCTACCTATACCTATTAAGTCACGAATCAGAAGACGAAGTACCTATTAAAAATGACAGAAGGCAGTGTAAGGGTTGCCAACACTAGCATGTGGGTCCATTAAATTTTAACAAAAAACTTTAGATACCGCAGTAGCTTCTGGGGGTCATCCAAGGTCACAAAGCAATAAAATAGTTGAGGATCTGGAGTAGCCAAGTAAATCTGATCATTGTATTTTCTTTAGAAAGGAAGAAAACTTTGGGGTAACTCAGAAAAATATTTAACCATCTTGTCAGCCTGTAAATTATCCCATACATGATAGGAACATATAAGAATGGACATGTCCAGGAAAAAGATGGCCTGAGATTTAACTAGACCCGGGTAAAGGCATGAACATCCTTTAAAATCATGCAGGAGGTGAGATTCTTTTCAGAAGGTCTTTCCTCACCATCTTTTATTTAAATCAGTGTGTTTTCTTTTACCCAAGCGCTATCATTCAAGAAAAATATTTTCTACACAGCATTTTCCTGTTTTAATCACTGACAGTATTGTGCTCTACTATATTTTTGTTCCCAATTTGTAGTATTTTAAATGTTACAGAATAAATTGGAACAAAAGTTCTTATGAGGTGGTCACCATCCCTTCTCCCTTCCCTATCCCCCACCCCCATAGTCATCGCTACAATTTTTTTCCTCTAAGTATTTATTGTGTATCAGTTATGTGCTGGGCACCGTGGTAGATATGGGAGATACAAACATATATGAGTCATAATGCCTGCTGTAAAGAGACATACAATCCAGACAGTCATAATTAATGCTCTAAGTCTTATAATAGTGGCATTTATAAGGTGATAAGGCAGCACAGAAGATGGAAGAATTAATTAAGCATCAGGAACCAGAAGTCATCGGCCCCTATCCATCCAATAAAGGATAGTATTCTTTGGTGAAGGTAAAATTTTTAGTAGGTTGAGTGATAAGAGAGAAAGGCCAGCCTGCAGAAGAGAGGGGCATTCTAGCACACTGGGAGAGAACCAGGAGGTAGATCGGAAGTGCAAGTGGGATATCAGGTGAAAGGGTCTTTGAACATCTTTCATCTAACCACCAGCCTCGGTCCACTGCTGCAGAGTAGCTGGAATTTCTTAAAGGCCCAGGTATGTTAAAGTGACGGATGCCATCTTTGACCTCAGGGGCATGAACATCGCTCAGTGGAAATGAATAAAGTATTTCTGAACTTGCTTTTAAAAATTGCAATTCAAGCCTCTTCATCAACTTACAAGAGTCATTATAATCATCCAACCAATGCATTGTTGACACACTATTTCATCTACCCTCCGGATGACATTATGAGCTGCCATGTGGCCAGTCATCCATAGAAACTTTTAATTTTCTCTCGGTAGTTAGTTTCACTTCATTTCCACTTGCACTAATTCTTGCAGTTTGTTTAGGACTGAATTATCTCAACATTACCATATATTCACCAAGCTAAAACCTGGGTGCACTCATAAGTAGGCTTTAAAATTTTTCTTTATTATTACTTTTTTTTCTTTAAAAAAATTTGAGGTAGGGTCTTGTTATATTGGCCGGGCTAGTTATGAACTCCTGGGCTAAAGAAATCCTCTCCTGCCTCGGCCTTCCAAAATGCTAGGATTACAGACATGAGCCACCATGCCAAGCCTAGAATTATTCTATTGAAAGAAAAGTCTCAAAAAAAAAAAAATAGTCTCAAAATCCCGATTTTGACTAGAATTATTTGATTGTGTCATCAAAAGCCAGAAGGAGTCGGGCTCGGTGGCTCAGCCTGTAATCCCGCACTTTGGGAGGCTGAGGTGAGTGGATTGCCTGAGCCCGCGGGTTCGAGACCCGCCTGAGCAACTTGGCGAGACCTCATCTCTACAATAAATCAAAAATTAGCCGAGCGTGTAGCGCGCGCCTGTAGTTCAGCTACTTG
>NW_007248308.1:309736-315327 GCF_000164805.1 Carlito syrichta
GAGGCTGTGGTGGCTGGGAGCGGCCACTGCACTCCAGTCTGGGCGACGGAGTGAGACTCCAACTCAAAAAAAAGAGAGAAAGAAATAGATTTGTGTTCCCAAAATTATGACAACAAGCCAAGAAATGTCAGGATGTTGATATTGAGAGACTTAGAAACCATGTTATTCACCTATATACTTTTTTTTTTGAGTTTGAGTCTCACTCTGTCACCCAGGCTGGAGTGCGGTGGCACGCTCACCGTCACTCCAGGGTCAACCTGTTGAACTCAGGCAATCCTTCTGCCTCAGCCTTCCAAGTAGCTGGAATTACAGACATGTGCTACCAAGCCCAGCTAATTTTTTTTTTAATGTATTGTAGAGACGAGGTCTCACCAATTTGCTCGGGCTGTTCTCAAAACCGTGGACTCAAGCAATCCTCACCTAGGCCTCCCAAAGTCCTGGGATTACAGGCTTGAGCCACTACACCTGGCCACCTATATATTTTTATAGTGAAGACACTGAGGCCAGAGAAGATAGAACTGACAAGATTTTGCAGCATCCAAACCAGAATCCAGGTCCCAGACATTAATTTTTTTTTTTTTTTTTTGAGTTGGAGTCTCACTCTGTCGCCCGCACTGGAGTGCAGTGGCACGCTCCTGGCCACCACACCCTCGACCTGTTGGGCTCTGGCGATCCTTCCACCTCCACCTTCCAAGTCGCTGGAACTACAGGTGCGCGCTACCACACCCGGCTAATTTTTGATTTATTGTAGCGATGAGGTCTCGCCAAGTTGCCCAGGTGGGTCTCGAACCCGCGGGCTCAGGCAATCCACTCACCTCAGCCTCCCAAAGCGTGGGATTACAGGCTGAGCCACCAAGCCCGGCGACATTTAGTTTTGATTTTAGTGTTTCCTGATCTATTTTACTTGGTAAACTGACAATAATAATTGCACATATTCACGGGGTACTTCAATATTATTATTTTAAAAATATATATAAAGATGCATATTGAATATATATAATGAAAACCTATATACATATTTAACACAAATACTCATATTATATATTAATATATATGTTTTCATCCATGGTTCCTGGCTCATAATCCCCCTATGCCTGTTCACAGTCTTTTGTTCTAATGTTGGGGCACTTTCGGCCTCAGAAATAGAATCTCTCTGACCTTCTCCTGCCCTCCATTTAATGTCCAAGGCAGGACTCTAATCTGATTGTGGGTCATGAGACCCTGATTCCAGAAAGGGTCTTGCCCATACTCTGGAAGAAGGAATGCTGCACAGACAGGCCAAGAAGAATCTGAACAATCAAGCCTTGCTAGCTTTAGTTCATACCCTTGTTGTTTATTCACATTTCAACATAGTTGTCCAAGTTTCATTCATGCACAACCAAGAAAGTGTCCATAAAGGACCAAAAGCAGGGTTCCAGAAGCTTCCAGAGAGCTGAATACGTGGAGGCTAACAGAAAGGAGAAAAACTCATCCACGTGCTGGGAGGATGGCACACCCCAACTCTACAGAGACAGAAGTTCCTGTGCTTGGGACCCTTCCAGACCTTACCCTATGTATCTCTTCATCTGACTGCTTGTATCCTTTAAAATATCCTTCATAATAAACTAGTAAACATTGTTTCCCTGAGTTCTGTGAACCACTCTATCAAATTAATAAAACCCAAAGAGGAAGTCCTGGGAGCCCCAACCTGAAATCAATCAGTCAGAAGTTCTGGAGATCTAGACTTGTGTCTGGGGGGAAGGAGAGGGTGGTCTTGTAGGATTGAGTCCTAATCCTGTGGGATCTGACGCTCTCTCTGGGTAGATAGTGTCAGAATTGAACTGGAGGACATTCAGCTGGTGTGCACTGCTTGATGTGTGAGTAAAATCCCCCACTTATTCCGTCACAGAAGTCTTCTTCTGTGTTGATGTTTGTTGGTATGGTGTGAGAGCAGAGGAAAAACACAGTTTGAGAATTTTTCCCAAAACAAGTACATAGTGATATTTTGATGCATATAATGTACAGTGATCAGATCGGGGTGATCGGCATATCCATCATCTCAGACATCCTTTGTGTTGAAAATGTCCTCTCCTCCTTCTAGCTATTTGAAATTAGATAGCATATTATTGTTAACTATAGGCATCCTACACTAGAACTTATTTCTCCTATCTATATACTTTTTTCTCCTTCTTGCCCTCACCTCTCTTCTTGTGAGCCACGTTAAGAATTTTGATCCTTATCTTAAAAGACAGGGGATCAACCTAAGGATCTAAAGCTAGGTCAGGATGATCTGCCTTATATATGTTTTCAAAACTCCCTAGTGACAAGTAGAGAAGGAATTGAAGGAAGCTCTGTAACAAATATGTCTTATGGTGCTTGCCCTGGTCACTGCCCTGCAGTGGCCCCAAGTACCTCTGGAAGCCCATCCACCCAGACCACAGCTCAGTGTCCTTGGATGGGCAACCGACCAGTAGCTATGACAGAGTCTGTGTTATGATTACTACTCTCTCTCTGCAGAGATTCTAACTGACTTATCAAGGGAGAGACCCAAAAGTCTGGATTGTATTAAATGTCCCAACTGATTTCAATGACAAGTTAGTCTCGGGAGTCACTACTCTACAAATTCGAATTAAGAGCTACAGAAAAAATTATCAACTGTGGTGGGTACTGGAACAGGGTTTCTGTAATAGTAGGGTTTGAGACTATTTTGGGCCAAGTGTGCCAGGTGAATAATCATAAGATGTGGCTTGTGGGGTAGCAGGAATGAAGAGGAGGAGGCAGAGAAAGGAGAGAGGGACTCTTTCTGCGTTTCCAAATGCTGAAGACGTGCTATACTTTATTTCACGTCCCCATAGCTTCTAAGAATATTGGATCATTACAATAATTCTTCTTCCCTCCCTCCTTCTGTGTGTGTGTGTGCACATGCAAGCACTAAGTTGAGTGGGTTTCTGGTCCCTGCTTTTGGAACACCCTTCAAATTGGCGGAAGTGCGTAGGCTCAAATCTTTTCTCATCTTTCCTTTCCTTAACTCTGTTCTTCCCTCACCACCCTCCCCACTAACCCAGCCTACATTTGTCAAGATCTTCCTCTCTTCCCAGGAAATGGTGATCTAATCCAAGTTAGGGTATTATTAAATGCCTAGTGAGGCTTTGGTGTGATATCTATAAGCAGGCACAATTCCATTTGAGACTCTTTGTTCCTGAAGCACAAAGAATAATGGGTTCTTGGAACGTGCAGTGGCCACAGTGAGCTGAGGAGGAGTGCAGTTTGTGAGGTGCCCGTAGCGGGGCTGCCTTACTCCATACTTTTCAAACACACCTTTTCAGTAGATCAGACAACGCAGCTCAGAAAACAAAATCTCCAACTTAAGCCTGTATTTAGACCCCTGAAAGTGTAACTTCAAATCTTTTTAGTAATGACCTTTTAAAATAACTATGACTTAAAAATCACACTGAATTACATGGTCTAAGAGTTAACTCTTAGCAGATAGAACTATAGTGTCTCCAACCGAGGAAGATAAGAGGAAGAATCTAAATAGAATTGTGATAAACTGAGGGACATGACTGTCATTGCTCTAAGGAAACTTCATTTCAGTAGTAATACACACACACACACACACACAGAGAGAGAGAGAGAGAGAGAGAGAGAGAGAGAGAGAGAGAGAGAGAGAGAGAGAGAGAGAGGTAGATGGAAATTCTGAAGAATTTTCCACCAGAAAGTTAACTGAGGTTAGCTTTGGATGAAGTAATTCATGTATTTTCATTTTTATTTTGTTTGTTTTTAATCACAGTTTGATTTTGTTTATCTGTATTTTTCTTAATATTTCCTAATAAATATTACATTTGCAATACTATCTCATTAACTTTATAAGAAATTTTTTAAGGGTAAAAAAAGAAAAAAGCAAGCAAGAAAGAAAAGGAGGGAGGAAGTTTGAAGAAAGAAAGGAACAAAGACACATTTTAGAAATGGTGCTGTCATTGCTTAGACCCCACAGTCAGTCCTGGTGCAGGTTTTGTTGTCTTGCTCTACAGGATGATGGGTTTCTAGACTTTATGTGTGAAATGTGGGCTAAATGCACCACTAAGAAGAGAACAGAGGGAAGCCATCTGCATGCAAAGAATCTTTTCTCACAGAGGATTTACTCAATAGTAAAAACACTTTGTTCCTGTTTCAAGTTTAAATTATAGCCACAGCAATATTGAAAACTCGATGAAAGGATCGTTCAGGTCAACTTCAAAGAAGAGCTGAGATGTTGGATCTGTCAGGGGAGCGCCTTCCACACCTCCACCTCCACCTCCACCCGGACCCACCCAGGCTGAGACTACAAACACACCGAGCTCACTTTGTTTGTTCTCCAGGGGATTTAACTGATGGAATCAAGATGAGAAGACTTCAAACATGCTGCATTTTTGTTTTTCTTTCTCCCCTTCTTTCCCCAGCTTATTTATCCTCCCTCCTTCCTTCTCCATTCGCCGCCCCCACCTCCAGTGACCTAGAAAGAAAAGCTCCTAAGACCGGAAGCTGCCTGGTTGTGTATACACAGGGGTGTGATTCTGTGATTCACAGAGTTACTCTGGTTAACTAGTTGATGGAACCTTCTCTGGGTTCCTGCACCTGGCTGGGGACTAACCCAGAGCTAACTTCTTACTAGAGTGATCCTTGAATCATTTAGGTTTATTAAGGATCCTTTTAATTTTATTTTAAATATCACTTCAAGGATTCCTGAGGACTCTTAGTTTTTCTTTAGAAAAAATTAATTTATTTTAATATCTTGGATACAGACAAGCCTAAAGCAATACCAAACAGGTTAGATGAAACTAGCCTTATAATTATCAAACTGCAATTTAAATTCCAGGCCTTGGATGCCAGATTCCCAAAGAGCATTTCTCTCTACAAGTAACGATAAATAACACTTGCATTTAGTTTTTGATGCATACACATTCACCTTATATTAGGTGAAGATTTCTACAACTCTCTGAAAGAAACAGGATATGTTTTACCTTAACCCTAGCTTATAAGGATAGAAAACAGAGACTGAAGGTTAGCCACCTGGGAATAAGGTAGCCAGCTGGGAAGGAACCAAGGCCAGCTGTTTGGCCCGGACTGGGGCTCTTCACCACACTGCCCACCACTCAGCTCCATTCCCAAAGAGAAAGGAGCTCCTTTCCTGATATTTGTCTCGCTGTCCCCTCAGCACTGCAGTTGGGACGGCACTGGAGGGAGAAGTTGGAGGCTCCTTAAAATACATTTCCAACACATTTTTAATGCTTAATAATCAATTAAACTTTCAAAATATGTGTTGTTTTAATTGACTCCAAAAATATCTGATAACTCATTCCAGATTAAATGTTTTTAACACAGTCTTAGAGACAGGAAATTCAAACATTCACATTTACATATTTTTATCGTAGAGAATTACGGTAGGGTGGTTAGTAAATACTTTCATGCATAATAAGATAACAGGATGAAAATCTGTGGGAAAAATGGAATAAAAATACAAGTTCAAGCCGGGCTCAGTGGCTCAACCTGTAATCCCACACCTTTGGGAGGCTGAGATGAGTGGATTGCCTGAGTCCGCGGATTTGAGACCCGCCTGGGCAGCAAGACCTCAT
>NW_007248308.1:315663-382815 GCF_000164805.1 Carlito syrichta
TACATGCCACCATGCCCAGCTGATTTAAAAAAAAATATATATATATATATATATATTTTTTTTTTTTTTTTTTTTTGAGTTGAAGTCTCACTCTGTCGCCCAGACTGGAGTGCAGCGGCCGTTCCCGGCCACCGCAGCCTCCACCTGCTGGGCTCCGGCGATCCTTCCACCTCAGCCTTCCGAGTAGCTGGAATTACAGGCATGCGCTACCACGCCCGGCTGATTTTTTGATTTAATGTAGAGATGAGTTCTCACTGCCCAGGCGGGTCTCGAACCCGCGGACTCAGGCAATCCACTCAGCTCAGCCTCAGGTGCGGGATTACAGGCTGAGCCACCAAGCCCGGCTAAAAGAAAAAATTTTTTTGTAGTGATGACATTTTACTATGTTTCCCAAGCTGATCTGCAACTCCCAGCCTGAAGTTATCTTCCCACCTCAACCTCCCAAAGCATTGAAATTACAGGTGGGAGCCACTGCACCTGGCATAATAGCATTCTTTATAAGTACACTTATTTAATTAATTTTTTTAATTTTTTTTTTTTTTTTTTGAGTTGGAGTCTCATTCTTGTCACCCAGGCTGGAGTGTAGTGACACACTCACGGCCACTTTAGCCTTGACCTGCTGGGTTTAGGCAATTCTAGTGCCTCAGCCTTCCAAGTAGCTGGAACTACCATACCAGATGCACGCCACCACAGCCAGATAGTTTTTTTGTGATTTTTTGTAGAGACAAGGTCTCACCACGTTGCCCAGGCTGGTCTCGAACCCCCAGACTCAGGAAATCCTCTGGCCTTGGACTCCCAACATGCTGAGATTACAGGTTGAGCCACTGTGCCCAGCCAAGTACTCATATTTAAAATGCAATAGAAATTGCATCCTTTGCAACAACAACAACAAAAATTTAGATATCAAATGTTTTTAAGTGTGAAAGACAAAGTTTTTCAATAATCTTTTGGGGAGCATAAACAAATATTTTTGGAACCACTGAATTAGAAAACCTGTGGCCTCATGTGAAGTGGGAAGAGTAGTGAAATGTGCTTTCCTTAATAGACTATTTAGTGGGCGAGAGAAACTTTCAATGAAATAATACATGTCAAGCACCAAACTGAATATGAGACTTCATCTTATTACACTAGCTCTGGTTGAGGCGGAAGGAAAACCTGAGCCTAGCAGGTCAAGGTTGTGGTGGCTGTGAGCATGACACGGCACTCCAGCCTAGGTGACAGAGTGGGACTCTGACTAACATAATAAAATAAAATAAAACAAAACAAAACAAAACAAAATAAAATATAGAAGCCACATATGACAGAAAAACTGTAGGATGGATGATTTGACAGAGTATTTTTCAAAGCAATAATTAAATTAAAAATTGGACTTTTTGATGTTTGTAAGCAACTAAGTCCGAACTGTTTAATAAACCACCTTTACAATATCTTTCCACCAAAAACACAGGCCTTTTCCTTTCATTAATCGACTGAGAAGTGTGAATGTGCTGAGGAGAACCCTAAGAGTCATCTGTAAAGTCCTGCATGTACCAGGAAGGGGGCGAGCAATAAGGGCTTCTCCTATGATCATGAAATCATCAAGAAAGAATTCTAGTTGTGAAATATTTCTCTTAATGAATTTTTTTAAAACTCATTCACATATCCTTGAATAAATATATTCCATTACTATAGGACAAGTATATATTTTATTCACATGGATAATTATATGAGAATGGAAGGCGTTTTGTCATTGCAAAGTCTCTCAGCCCCTTGAACTTTCTTATTCTGTAATCAAAATAATAATAATTATTATCATTTTATTATTAATAATATTATTATGTTGTTGTTGTTGAGTTGTAGTCTCACTCTGTCACCCAGGCTGGAGTGCAGTGGCATGCTCATGGCCACTGCAGCTTCCACCTGCTGGGGTTAGGCAATCCTTCCACCTCAGTCTTCCAAGTAGCTGAAACTATAGGCGTGCACTACCACGCCCGGCTTATCTTTTGATTTATTGTAGAGATGAGGTCTCACGAAATTGTCCAGACTGGTCTTGAACCCCTAGGCTCAGGCAATCTTCTCGCCTCAGTCTACCAAAGTGCTAGGATTACAGACTGAGCCACTGTGCTGGCCATCAAAATTATTTTTAATGATCAGCTTACAACTCAAAAAAGCACCTCCTTCAACTGTGTTGAGGGCACATATTTGGCAACTACCTGAGTTGCAAAAATATGCATTACCTGATCATTAGAATCACTCACTTTCTTGACACCAACACCAAAACCGTCTGTCAAATTGTCCCTTCATTAGGCACCCCAGAGGTTTGTCAGACTCAGGACATGGCAGCTTGATAAGATTAGAGATGAGTGATATCTTTCCTGATATAATGGAGGAGGAAGTATCATGAAACAAGAGGTGGGAAATGAAGGCCTCATAATAATAAGATATTCTATAGCCCATTTTCCCCCATTTTACAAATGAGGAAACCAGGAATGTAAGGGATCATCCTACCTGAGGACAGCTTGAGTAACTGAAAGAGCTTGACTTAAAACCCACACTGTTCAGATTTTCACATCAGTATCTTAACCTTTATGACACCCAGAAGCAAATACAAAGGTGGGGCACACAAAAAAGTCAGAATTTATTTGTAAAAAATTGTGCATTTATTCTTACATGTTTAAACTTCAGTCACCTTCAAAGTACTCTCTGATGCAATACACCTATCAAGACTTTTCCCACTGCTCAGATCGGTTTTGAATCATCAATTTTTATGCCTTCTAGTTCTTCTGCCATTTTTTTGTTTCACCTCTTCCACATCAGCAAAATGTTCCCTTTTGAGGACTTTTTTTCATCTAGGGAAACAACAACAACATTGCTTGGGATGAGATTGGGTGAATAGGTAGAGTGGGGCTGTCATGCTGTTTTTGGTTAAAAACTGTTGAACACTCAGCATGGTGTGAGCAGGTGCGCTCATAAATCACCCATCATGAAATGGGCAAACGTGTTGGAAGAATCTTCAGAAAAACATTCACTGAAGCCAAATGCATCCTCTCACAACAACACTGGCTGGTACCCTGATGCCGATGAGTTCCTACAACACTTACGTATCAGGGGAAGCTTGTACTACAAGGGATGTACTCTCAAAAAAAAAAAAAAAAAAAAAAAATGAGTACCTGCATAATGAACATTTGTACACCTAACACTGAATAGTACCCCACATATTTAAAATAAATTTTTAAAAAAAAAAAAAGAACTAACAAAAAAACACACAAAAACAAAACAAAACAAACAAAAGATAATTCTAGTTTTGGGGGGGGTTCCCTGCGTACATGAAAAGTGACCTATTGTGGTCCTCTTAATACTAAAGGAGGTTGAAGGTGGTACTCCCAGTGTTCCCTCATTGCCATTGGCTTCCTGTGTCCTACACACCCATTCACTCTCCTTGATTCTCTTCTTTTTGCTCTTCCCATTTTTCTTTAGCTGTATCACTGTCTTAAACCTTCTAAAGGTGCCCACAAGCATTGCATCACTCTCTCAAGGTTAAAAAGCTCTGTGTGCCCTGTCTTGTGGGAAGGATATTCAGGATTTGGACCTGTTTTCTAATGTCACATTCCGTTTGGGGGCCATTTTTTTCCCCCACTGAAGCCCACATAGAGTAATTAATATCAAGTAGTAAGACAAGTTCCTTCAATAATTAACTCCTGGAAAGGAGCCAGTCAACTGGCATCAAAACCAGATTCACTGTAATTTAGTGTCATGAGCTGGACAAATAATGAGGAAACGAACATGTAGTCACCACTCGAGTATTTGGGCTGAAATAGCATAATAAAAGCTGGACAACAAGCAAAGATAGGACATAGGAAATTGAAAGCAACTTGGTAATATGGGCAAGGGCAGCTAAACTGAAGTGACACATGAATTGGAGATGGGACATAGTGGAATGTATTATGTGACTCATGGGCAGTAGCAGGCTGTCTATGGTTGAAAATCCCAGATCTCACTGAGCTCTGATATAGAATCTATATCTATATGCTGGTGGTGAAAGGGGGCATTTGGAGTAGCTAAACAATTGTTGTGAAGTCCATTCTATTCCAGTCCAGGTGGCTGTACCCAGGGGCATGGAAAGTACCAACATCTGTATCTACTGCCCAGTCATGCTGTTTCAAGTCTCCCCCACTAGTCAACCTCCAGGACTAAGAGGTGTCTGCTACATTGTGTACCTTGACAGTGTGTAGGAAAGTTCTAACGAGAAAGAACTCATTTTTCCTTTTATTGGTGGTAGCAACCTTCCCCTATCTGGTTAGCTTTCCCTCTTCCCCCAGGCAAGCTGTTTCATGACACATGCATTCCTGGGGAGTAGGGCACATCCACCTGCCTGGTCAGCCACAGCAGCCCAGGCCATCAGTGCCATGACGGCTCTAACAGCAAGAGGGATTCCATGCCATGCTGCCCTGCCTCAGCCTAGGGAATGCAGTTCCTTTATGAAAATCTATTTAAATCCAGAGTTTACTAACAGTTTTGTTTGGGATTTTTGCTTTTCAAATAAAGTATTTCCTCAAAATTTTCTTAGGTTGACTGAAATATCTAAGAGAATACTTGGAGAATACACCTTCCATTTCAATGAAGTATTCAATGCTCTGAAAAGTCACTCTCACTGGCAAGACTTCGGCTTTCTTTAAAATTTGGATGAAATTCACACAACATAAAATTAATCTTTCTTTTTTTTTTTTGAGTTGGAGTCTCACTCTATCACCCAGACTGGAGTGCAGTGGCACGCTCCCAACCACCACAGCTTCGACCTGCTGGGCTCTGGCAATCCTTCTGCCTCAGTCTTCCAAGTAGCCGGAACTACAGGTGTATGCTACCATGCCCGGCTTTTTGATTTATGTAGAGATGAGGTCTCGCCAAGTTGCCCGGGCTGGTCTTGAACCCACGGGCTCAGGCAATCCACTCGCCTGGGCCTCCCAAAGTGCTGGAATTACAGGCTGAGCCACCGAGCCCGATCAAAATTAACCATTTTAATACTAGTACTTCAGCCAACTGACATCAAAGCCAGACTCAATGCAATTTGGTTTTATTGAACTGGACAGATAATGAAGAAAATGAATGCATTTAGTCAGCCCAGAGTATTTGTGGCTGTAGTTGAGTAATAAAAATTGGGTAACAGTGGTATTTAGTACATTCACAATATTGTGCAACTGTTACCTCTATCTACTTTCAAGACATTTTCACCACCCCAAAAGGAAATTTTGCATGTATTAAGTGAGTATTCCTGATTTTTTTCCTTTCCCTAGCTCCTAGTAACCACTAGTCTGTGTTCTATCTCTATGAATTTACTTACCCTGGTTATTTCATATAAATAGGATCATAAAATATGTGACTTTGTGTCTGACTTCTTTCACTTAGCATAATTTTTTTGAGGGTCATCCACATTGTGGCATCTCACTGCATGAATAGACCACACTTTGTTTATCTACCTATCAGTTGATAGGCACTTGGGTTGTTTTCACCTTCTGGCTATTGTCAATTGTGCTGCTACGATCATGTGTGTAGATGGATTTGTTTGAATTCCTGCTTTAAATTCTTTGGGGCACATACCTAGGTATGGGGATTATGCAGTCATATGGTAATTTTATGTTTAACTTTTTTTTTTTTTTTTTTGGCTCTGTTGCCCAAGCTGGAGTGAAGTAAGGTGATCACAGCTCACTGCAGCCTTGAACCCATGAGCTCAAGTGATCCTCCTGTATTAGGCTCCCAAGTAGCTGTGACAAGAGGTGCATGCTACCACAGCTAATTATTATTATTATTGTTATTTATTTTAAAGATATGAGGTACAATCCAGGGTTGGGTATACAAATGTTCATTATGCAGGTGCCCTTGTTGATAAGGTGTGCCCCTACCTCCCCTGGCAGTTTCCCTCAACTGCC
The DNA here is from genome assembly GCF_000164805.1 of Carlito syrichta. Classification (NCBI taxonomy): domain Eukaryota; kingdom Metazoa; phylum Chordata; class Mammalia; order Primates; family Tarsiidae; genus Carlito; species Carlito syrichta. The sequence goes on from NW_007248308.1 coordinate 321,567, forward strand.
AATCACCTCTCCTTCCCTAGCAGTTTCCCACAAAAGCCAATCCCTTTCTTAGAGTATTATGATAATTGTTTAAGGTCCGCTCATAAGTGAGAGCATATGGTACTCTGTTCTTTGTTTCTGTGATAGATCACTGAGTATGATAGACTCTAAATCCAACCAAGTTGGTGCAAAGTCAATATGCTTGTCCTTCTTTATGGCTGCATAATATTCCTTTGTGTATATGTACCACATTTTTTTAATCCAGTCCAGATTCGATGGGCAGTATGGTTGGTTCCTTGTTTTTGCTATTGTGAATAGAGCTGCGACAAACATGTGTGTGCAGGTATCTTTTTTATAGAATGATTTACATTCCTCTGCACATATTTCCAGTAGGGAAATTGCTGGGCCATATGGAAGGTCAATTTCGAGTTCTTTCAGAAATCGCCACACCGTCTTTCAAAGAGGTTGCACTAGTTTGCATTCCCACCGGCAGTGTAGAAGCGTTCCTTTTTCTCCACATCCTCGCCAGCATCTGTTGTTGTTTGTTTTATTAATGATGGCCACTCTTACTGGGGTTAAGTGGTATCTCAATGTGGTTTTGATTTGCATTTCTCTGATGATGAGTGAGGCTGAGCACTTTTTCATGTGCCTGTTGGCTGCCCATTTATCTTCTTTTGAAAAGTGTCTATTCATGTCTTTTGCCCATTTTTTAATGAGACTGTTTTTTTCTTTTTGGCGCGTTTGAGTTCCTTGTAGATCCTGGATGTTAGGCCTTTGTCAGATATACAATTGGCAAATATGTTTTCCCATTCTGTGGGCTGTCTCTCTGTTTTTTTTTTTTTTATGGTTTCTTTTGCTTTGCAGAAGCTCGTCAGTTTGATGAGGTCCCACTTGTCTATCTTATTTCTTATGGTATGGGCACTTAGGTTTTTAATCAGGAATTGGTTGCCAGTTCCAATTTCCATAAGAGTGTCTTCCACATTTTCTAAGATTCTTATAGTTTGTGGTTTTACATTTAGGTCTTTGATCGATTTAGAGTTAATTTTTGTGTATGGCTAATTATTTTTTTAGAGACAAGGTCTCTCTATGTTGCCCAGGCCTAGAACTCCTGGCCTCAAGTGATCCTTCAGCTTCAGCCTTCCATGTAGTAGGGATTACAAACTTGGGCTACTGTGCCTAGTTCTATGTTTAACTTTGCAAGGAACTGGCAAATTTTTTCTTATTGTGGCTGCACCATTCCACATTTCCACCAGCAATGTGCATATTTTTAAAAATAGCCATCTAGCTGGTATGAAGTGGAACTTATCAGAACCTTAATTTGTATTTCCCTCTAATGACCAGTGATGCTGAGCATCTTATCATGTCCTTGTTGGTCTTTTGTATATCTTCTTTAAATGCCAATTCAAGTATTTTGCCCACTTTAAATTGGGTTGTTTTTGAGTATTTCACTTTAAAAAGTGATGTTTAATGTGTCACAAAACCACTCATAGTTGGTATTTTCTGGCTTTGGGGAATAATGAGGATAGGCCTCCTGACTCATTCTTGTTAGCTCTCTCATGCTGACTCTAATCCAAGAAAAATATTAAGAACTTTCATTTTATCAGAGAAGAGTTTCTCTGATAATCCTGATAATAATAGGACTAACATTTATTGAGTTCTTACTATGTGCCTAGGCACTGTCTTAAGTGCTTTTACATTTATTAACTCATCTAATCCTCATGACAACCTATGAAATACATTTCATAGAGGAAAAAACTGAGACGCCTTACTCCACATTACAAAACTGGAAAATGGTGGAACTGGGATTTAAACCCAATCAGGATAGGCTTTAGTAAACATAAAATTAGTAAACATAAAACATTGGATTGAGATAGTCCTCAGCTCAAATTTGTGCCCTGTTAATAATATCTAAAAGAAGCCGGGCTCAGTGGCTCAGCCTGTAATCTCACGCCTTTGGGAGGCTGAGGTGAGTGGATTGCCTGAGCCCGCGGGTTCGAGACCCGCCTGGGCAGCAAGACCTCATCTCTACAATAAATCAAAAAATCAGCCGGGCGTGGTAGTGCATGCTTGTAATTCCGGCTACTCGGAAGGCTGAGGCAGAAGGATGGCCAGAGCGGCCACTGCACTCCAGTCTGGGCAACAGAGTGAGACTCCAACTCAAATAATAATAATAATAATAATAATAATCTCTAAAAGGTGGTTCTCAGGTCAGTTTATACTCTAGAGTTCCATAAAGCTATTAGGATAGGAAAATGAGCTTCTATGAACTGCAAGACTAAAATGTGGTCAGGAAAGTAACAACTGTGCTGAGAGTCTTAAAAAAAACTAGCTATGCAAATAGAAAAGGAGTGAGCAAAAAATAAGCACCCCTAAAGGTGAAGTGGTCAAGCCTCAGTGAATGGCTGTATGAATTCCTCCTAAAGAATGAGATCAGTGGCTGGGCACAGTGGCTCACTCCTGAAATTCCAGCATTTTGGGAAGCCAAGGCAGGAGGATTGCTTGAGCCCAGGAATTCAAAACCAGCCTGGGCAACATAGCAAGACCTCATCAGTATTTTAAAAATTAAAAAATTATCCAGGTATGGTGCTGCACACCTGTAATCCTAGCTACTCAGGAGACTGAGACAGAAAGATCACCTGAGGCAGAAAGACCACCTGAGCTGCAGTGAGCCGCGATTGTGCCATGCACTGGCCTGGGCAACAGAATGAGACTCTAACTCAAAACAACAACAAAAATGAATGGAATCAGTGATGGGGGAGATGTAAGGAATTGAAGTGCAGTTCTTACAAGTGCTAAGACCAAGATTCCAATCAAAGGACCCATGAACTGTTCATTTCCTTCATTAGGAAGGCAGGTGGACATGCTCATAGCTTGTAGATGCATCACCAGCTGTCAACTTAATGAAAACCAGAACAAAATTTACTCAGCAGGAAATTTTTGTAAAAATAAAAGCTTAATAATCTATTCTACATTTTAACATAGAAGAAAAAGCCATTCTTATTATACTGAGTAAGGTTGTTTTTTCTTAACTGGATTCATTAAGCATAGGATGTAGCCAAACTTCTTCCTGAAAGTATGCTAAGTAGACTTTGATAATGCTATTGGCTTGATGAAATGCAATAATAAACCTGAAAACATGAATACATCTTAACATAAGTGGGTCCCAAATATGAGATTCGTCATATTCCCCCCAAAGCCTTCATTTCCCTATTTACCTTCACCTCTTTATTTACTTAACTCTTTCTTTTAAGTCTTTTTCCCTCTCTAAAAAATTACTAGTAACTTTACGGTCAGAATTGAGATATATAAGATACTATTCAAAGACACTGGAGAGCTTAATGCCAGAAAAAAGGGAAGGAGTGTAGAAAACAAAACTGATGTGGAGCAGAGAGCAAAATCCACCAGAATAGGGAGGGAAAAAATTGCCCAGGAATACAGGCTTCTGTGGTTCACTCTGACATTCGGTGAAGATAGCGAATCATTACAGTATAGGAATTAATTTTTTGACTATCAGTAGACATAGAACACACAGATGTTTGACCAACATAAATATGAGAGCCAGCTTTGAAATTCACCACAACTGCTGTTCAATTGCAGCTCTGAAACAGTGGCCAAGAGCAGTAAGTGTTTCTGCACATTGAATGAAATGGTTTGTTGCTCCCCCGGGCATGTTATCATCGATACTCTCCTCAGAATCTGTCCATCTAAGGGTGGATAGATATCATCATGGGAAATTTGTTGGAGGGAAAAGAGATTATCAGACAGAGAGTGAGGAAAGTTGTCCCTGTGGAGTAGGGATTGGAAAAGATTTCGTAAGGAAGGGGCAGGGGTGATGGGAAAGAAGGAGGTGGGAGGCTCTTTCAGCTGGGATGGTGAGCAGAGAACAGAGAGGTCCAGTGGAACAAGAAAGAGATCAAGAGTGTGTCCACTTGCACAAAATGAGAAAAAGGAGCCAAATAAGCTTGGGATGAGAATGTCACAGTGCCCAACGCACAAGTGCAGAGAAGGGAACTGACTAGGGGGGAGGAAAGAGTTCTCTCTGGATCAGAAAACCTGGATGATGAGATTGTTCTGGAAACAGCATTTTACCCTCAAAAAACAGGAAGGTTGTGGTGGTGAGTGCATAACTGAAAGGCTACAGACGACACTGGCAAACTGTGCCCTTAGAAACAACTTTTTAAAAATGTTTTATCACTTATTTGTTTTTATTTAATTTTTATTTTTCAGTGACTCCGTAGATAAGAAACAGGTGTTTGTCTTGACTTTTTGGTTCAGCAGGTGGGGAGTGAGATAGGGTGCCATCTCTATGGAATGTTGGAAACCTCTTACGCAACATTGACACCACAGGCTCAGTATATGGCCATCCCCACCTCCCACAAGAGGTGTAGAGCAGTGGTTCCCAACCAGGGTGATTATTCCTGGGGAACATTGGCCATGTCTGGGGATATTTTTGGTTGTCACAACTTGGCAGGGGTGGGGGTGGTGCTGCTGACGTCTAGTGGGTAGAGGACAGGGGCATTGTTGAATACCCTGCAAAGCACAGGACAAAAAGTTATCTAGTGCAAAATGTATGTCAGTTGTACCAAGGCTAGGAAACCCTGGTCTAGACTGCTTCATTTCCCTTCCCTTGTGTTCCATGTTCAGAACACACACACACAACATACATATACACACACACACGTACATGCATGCGCACACACACACACAGGGTGAATGAAGGAATCCAGGTCGTAGTCCTAAGTGCCAAGGTGTTGAGCTGTCACCTAGCGACTAGAACAACGAGAGCTATGAGTTTTGATGATTGTGTGCCAGATAGTATACTTTATTAATCTGCTGTAAAAGCCCTGTAGCAACTCTACAAGTGAGGCATTCTCAGTTTGATTTCACAGAGGAAAAAACTGAGGCTCAGTTAGATCACTGTCCAGGATACAACAAATCCCTCAGTGGGGCTCTAAAGCTATGTTCTGATGAAATTTTTTTGTTTGTTTTTCTTTTTGTTTTTTGAGTTGGAGTCTCACTTTGTCATCCAGGCTAGAGTGCAGTGGCATGCTCACAGCCACCCCAGCATTGACCTGCTGGGCTCCGACGATCCTTCTGCCTCAGCCTGCCAAGTAGCTGGAACTACAAGTGCGAACTACCATGCCCAGCTAATTTTTTAAAATTTATTGTAGAGAAGAGGTCTCACCAAGTTGCCCAGGCTGGTCTCGAACCCATGGGTTCAGGAAATCCGCTCTCCTCGGCCTCCCAAAGTGCTGGAATTACGGGCTGAGTCACTGAGCCTGTCCAATGAAATGGTTTTATTTATTTTATTTTATTTTCATTTTAAAGTTGTGGGGTACAAGGGAAGGCTTGCAACATATGCAGGCTGGGTGTAAGTGAAGTTTGGGCTCCTAGCTGGACCTCTCTTTCCCTGGTAGAGAACCAGGTACCTTTTGTGTTGCCATATGCTCCCCTCCGTTTTCTTGCTCTCCCTCTTCTAGCCATGACTTGCAGCCAATCCCACCCTTGTGCTAATATGACTTGTGTTCAGGGCCCACTTGTGAGTGAGAACATGCAGCACTTGGCCTTTGTTTCTGTGCTAGTTCACTTAGTATGATGGTCTCCAACTGCATCCAAGTTGCTGCAAAGGTCATGGTTTTGTTCTTCTTTGTGGCTGCATAATATTCCATTGCATATATGTATCACATTCTCTTTATCCAATCCACTTTCGATGGGTATCTAGGTTGGTTCTTGTGAATAGTGCGGCCATAAGCATGTGTGTGCGGATGTCTTTTGATGAGATGGTTTTAACAACCACTGTGATGCCAGCGTTGGGGATATTTTGCTGTGGTGAAAAAGAAAGGGTAGCCAGGCTCGGTGGCTCAGCCTGTAATCCTGCGTCTTTGGGAGGCTGAGGTGAGTGAATTGCCTGAGGCCGCGGGTTCGAGACCCACCTGGGCAGCGAGACCTCATCTCTACAATAAATCAAAAATCAGCCGGGCGTGGTAGTGCATGCCTATAATTCCGGCTACTTGGAAGGCTGAGGCGGAAGGATCGCCAGAGCCTAGTGGGTCGAGGCTGCGGTGGCCGGGAGCGGCCACTGCACTCCAGTCTGGGTGACAGAGTGAGACTCCAACTAAAAAAAAAAAAAAAAAGAAAGGGCATTAGACTCTTAGCTTTTTTTGTTTGTTTGTTTAAACAATGGCATTTTGGTCTGCTCCTGACCATCACTTCTCTGATTGCCTTAGTGAGGGTGAAACTGAGCGAGTTGGGCTGAGGGACGAAGTAAAGCTCAGAAATATCTATCATTTTAGGTTTTATGAGGTAATGAAAATAACGGGACATTAAATCAGCCTGCCTTTAGCCCTTTCTCCTCTACCATGCTGCCACATTTCTCCCATCACATGTCATCTTGTGCATGGGGGCAGAGAGGATGGTGGGCAGCCCACATGTGTTTTCATACACAACAAAGTGTTCCATCTTCCAGACTACTCGCTTCCCTTTCCCATGCTCTCACTTCCCTTTCCCATGTCTCAGAAACACATGCATGTTATTAACCCAATGCCACGCCCTCAGGGAGCATTTCATGAATGTTAGTTGTGCTCACTATTATCACTTCATTTTGGTGCACATTACAATGTGAGGCTGTACAGTCCCTTTATTCATCTCATCTCCAGAATGAAAACCTCCTATAAGGCGATGGGGATTGTGTCTTTTTCATCTTCGAAATCCAGCTCCTGGCATGTGGCTGACACTCAGTAAATGCTTGTTGAGTGTTTACTCTCTTGGAAAGTAGGCCACAAGTGCAGGTTTAATCGTTCAGAAGACCTGGTTAATGTCTTCATTCAGTGACTCTGTTCTTCAAGGTTGTTGGGTAGTCCTTCAAAGCCGTAACTCTACAGAAATATGGGGTTTTGGTTATTTCAAGCATGGCACTTGGCCACGGGCTTCAGTAGACAGGAAGAAAGTTGTAGTATTTGTCAGAAGATGACTTGATGAAGATACAAACTTTTTCTAAAGATTGATATGTTTTACATCTTTTATTTTTTTTAAACATATTACATCTTTTATTCTTAAAATTCAAAATAGCCTAAATGTTAAACACGAAAATTTGTTTATTATGCATGTTTATCTATTATTATTTTTAAATAAAAATAAATTAAAATCTAATGAAGAAGATAAGAGGGAGAAGAGAAAAGGAGAAGGTGTAGTTCTAACTGTACTGTCTCCTCATTGCTTCTAAAAACGTATGGTTAGAAAGTTGATCTTGGAGTTGAAAAACAAACAAAATATGTTTCTGAGTCAGTAAGTAGGACTTTTTTTTTTTTTGCATGGGCTTGCATAGTGCAAATTAAAGTAAAAATTAAAAGTGTTTTTGTAGTTCTTGGCTTGATAACCACTCTGGAAAATGCTTCTGGAATGTTGGTGAGTGCAAAAGAGTGTTTATTCCATTAATTTTACTCTGACCAAGCCCACGTCTTTCTCTAAAGTATGTCTTATTTTTAGAGTTTATAAATCAAATGTATTGTAGAGCTGGAATGCAGCATGAAATGCACTCACAAACAAAAATCCAACCTTACTCAGCAGTCTTCACACAGCACAAACAAAAGTGGAGCCACCAGGACTTTTCACTACTTGAAGGCCTTTTTTGAACTATTTAACATATGTTTGTATGGAAAAAATAAGATTAGAAATCTATCTTTAAAGAAAATTTGACTACTTGAACAAATACATAGTATGGGAGAAAAAAAAACAGCACTTAATTCTTATTCATTCCAACATTTAAAAGCACAAATGTTAAATATTTAAAACCCACAGGAGACCTATGAATATTTTAAATGAACATAACAATGAGAATAAGCCAGAGAAAGTAATTCATTAATTTGTGGTGACATCCATAAAAAAGACAGGATGTGCCCATTTTGGCTTATCCTCTCTGGCCCCGGGTCCCTCATCTGAGAGATGAGCAGGTTGAATGAACTATGTGTGCTCAGGTTGCTCCCTGCCCTCACAAGCCATGATTCCCTCTTTCTCATTCCCAAGTCTATTACTCACTTCTTGTCATCCATATTTTCAGTAACACTGACCCCCTCCTCAAGTCATTTGAAGGAGTTTTGCTTGAGACACAAGTCCTGTGGAAATCTTTAATTAATTTTGCTTGATAATGAAACAAGCTACCAGGGGGAGTCGAGCTGCCCGGAGGGCTGGGTCTGCTGCAATTTACTGCTGATGAGTCACCACAAAATCGTGATGAAAAACTTGCACTTATCTTTACTGGTAGTGTCCTGGTGCCTAAAGAACATCTACTCCTTCTCCCCCTGGGATTCCAGCCACTGAGGACCATCAACTGCCCGGGACTTCCCCACTCTCTCACTTTGAGCCTTAGGCTCACCGCGGCACATTTGTTTTCTACTCCCGGTTATAGCTCATGCCTTAAAACACATCGTGAGGCTTTCATGTGGGACATCGAGTCTTTACTTCTTGGAAAGTTCTTATGCCTAGTAGCTCACTGGTTGTTTGGAAATGACAATGTCCAGCAAGAACCTCAGAACACCTGGTTTCTAAACATAGCCCTTCTGTTCACAAAACAGAACCAATGCGTTTCACTGTGCCTTAATTTACTCACCTGGAAAAAATGGGAAAGAGTCACAGACTTCACTGCCTCACTCAGATTCTGTGAGGATAAAATGAGAGAAATACACATGTAAAAGAGGTCTGAAAGGTTTTGGTTAGGTAGGATACCAAGATAAAGTAATATTCCACAATGAAATTAACATCAGAACAATCTCCAGGAAATGTTTTGAAATGTGCGCGTTGCCTCTTGATATTGGGTGCTTGATAAATTGTGGTTTTCAGATCCAAGTTAATAGAGCGGTGGGAAAGAATCCTTCCTCTCCCCATGCCTCCCACCCCATCTCTTCTCCTTGCCTGAAACATCTGGCGGCCCTTTGTAGTTATGGATGATTTGATTTGGAATTCATTAGTAATAATTGATGTGCTTTCTGGAATTTGTTTTAACAGTGAATCGTGTGGTGAGTAGCTAAGCCAAAAGGATTGTTCAAATGGAGGGTGCAAACCTGGTAGAGCTGAGATGGGCAATAACTGAGTACTTGGTGCCAGGGGCTTTAGAAAGCGCCCCACAGCCCGGCTTTCACCCAGTGCAGGTGGGAGGGAAGTTTGTCTGTCATGGTGGAATCCCAGTTTGCTTGTAGTGTTTGGTTTAGGTGTTCCCTTTTGACAGAGTGATGAGGAAAGCAGCCAACCAAATACATCTGTGCCTTAATGACTTTAGGTGAGGGGGCCACACAAATGTGTGGCGCTAGGAATTAGTATGTGAATAGTTTAAAATCCAGACAAAATAAAAATGTTCACAGAGGCAACTCTAAGGCAACGTTAGGACGAGAGTTCATCATTTGGGAGTTGTAGACCTCTACAGGAATCTGATGACAGTTATTGACAAATGTGTGTGAGGGCATGAGTGTGTGTGTGTGTGTGTGTGTGTGTGTGTGTGTGTGTGTGTGCAATTTTATTTGGCTCACATGGGGTTCACAGGCCCCTGAAACAAATCTAAGAATCCAGCTTAAGAAGACTTGAAAACAGTGATAATAAAATAATACATATCATGTCAGCTATGAAAATTTCTGTTATAGGCAATAGACAAACTCCATCTTTTTTAGAGCTCCACTTAAAATTTATTGGGTTCAATGGGCATAAAATTTCTCTGTCAAACTGCAATAAAAGTGTGGACTCTCAACTTTTGTGCTTACCTCCTTGAGGGCCAGTAGCAAGTGTTTTACATGCTGGCATGGGTCCCTGGAGCCAGCCCTGTGCTAGGTCACAGTTTTTCCTGCCTGCTCAGGGATATTAATCAAGAAATTCTCCCCTCTCCTTCCTCTTTAATCACCAGTTTTTCCCTCTCTACTAAATAACTACTACCAGCTTTCAGATATACTGTTAAAAAAAAAACTCTATTCAAACTGACCTCAGGAAAGGATTAGGGGATTGTTGATACTTTTATCCACATAAATACCTGTTGAAACATTTTTTGGGGGGAAGGGGTCAGAGTCTCACTATGTCACCCAGGCTGGAGTGCAGGGCTTGCTCACGGCCATCATAGCCTAGACCTGCTGGGCTCAGGTGATCCTTCTGCCTCAGCCTTCCAAGTAGCTGGAACCACAGGCATGCACCACCACACCGAGCTAAGTATTTTTAAAGCAATTTTACCCCTAAATAGTTCAGAATACGTTTCAAGAAATTGAGGGCAGTGTCTTATATAACCACTATATTACCATCACATCTAAGAAAAGGTAACATAAGTCCTTATTATCATCTAATACTCTAATTTCTCCATCTATTTTTCGAATGTTTGTTTACTGTTGGTTTGTTTTCATCAGTATTCAAATGAAGTCCACACATTGCAGTTGTTTGCTCTGTATCTTAGTCTCATATCTTCAACCATCTCTCCCCCATCAGCACACATGCCATTTTTCCCCATGCCACTGACTTGAACAAAATGTCAGCTGTGTTGAAGAAGGTCTCACATTCTGGATTTCTCTACTAGTTTCCTTGTGGTATTGTTTAACCATATCTTCTATCCACTGTATTTCCTATATACTAGAAGTTAGACCTAGAGATAAGATTAAGTTTAGGTTTAAACTATTTGGTAAGTCTATTAGATAATGATGCAATGCTTCATAATGCGTGGCATTGGAGGCAGAATATCTTGTCCTCTCACTCTTAGTGCGACAAGAACTGACCAGTGGGTTCAGCAGATGACAACTTTATCCCTCCTTTGCAAAGACTCACTTCTTCATTTATGATAAGCAAACTATCTGTGGCTTGATACAAAGTGTTATCAAATTTCAAAGAAAACTACTTCTGCAATGACTGGCCAAAGCTTGAGCCTATATAACCTCTTCCGTGGAATGTTATTGCTTTTCTTTGGGAACTTCCTTTCCCAAACACTCATGTAATATTTCTGCACAGATTCAAAACCTCTAGCCCCCCAGCAACTATAATACAGAAATTCTTGGGCAATTCTAGGCAGTTTTTGCTTTGGTACGCATTATTTCTGCAATGTGTGGGAACTCTTCTTATCAAGCCCCTAGTTTTCTTCCTCAAGAACATAGAACCTGATGAATCTTGCAGGGACTGGTGACACTGAAAGCTTAGTTTTTTTTGTTTTCCACAAAGCAATGGTAGTTGTTAGAAGTCAAATATTTTTCAAGTTTTAAAAACATTTCATAGTTATAATTATTGTTCTTTTTTCTTTTTTTAAAAAATCTTTCCCTCACCTGTAGAACTTCAGACTATTTTCTTTATTTGTTTATAATCAAACATTACTGCCATGGGAAACCATTTACTGAGCCCCATATGCTCCCCAGAACTTCCAAATTGATGGGTAGTACTCTGAAAAGACTTGAAAAACTCAAGTTTTGATTCTTTTTTTACTACTCACCTTGGGCAGAGACAACTTACATCTTGCTGGTATTTGCTCCATTTGAAGTCATTAGCTTTCTTTTGGAATTCTAAAAACATATTTTTCAAACGTGTAAAATAATACATGAGTCCTCTCGGTTTCCAGTTGTGCTATCTAAATAGGATGTGAGTAAACAAGAATATAAAAAGTTAGAACTTATGCTAAAAACAAATTATGGTGCTATTTATAAATCTCTGACAAAAACACCATATATCTTTAATAAAATTCCTTTCAGATGCAGATACTGGCATTTCTGAAGTTTTTAGATACATTAAAAACTAGAGAATCTCAGAGTTTTGAGGAATTGTAAAGTCATGGCATCAGCCCACCCAACTTATCCATGGCTCCCACACTCCTGTCAAATGAGGTGTTGAGCAATCTCCGCTCAATCCTTTCCTCTCTGTCTCCAGCATTTCCCTACTCATTTATTGAGCACCTGCAACATGCCAGGTACTGTGCTAGGGGCCTGACTACCTCAAGAGACATCTATGTGGTTACAGAGAATAGGATGAGGGAATACAGCTGAGAAATAAGAAAGAGAACCTTGAACAAAGTGAGATGGCTCTGGACGCTAAGAGTCAAAACAAAACATACGGCACCCCCCAATATTTGACAGGCATTTCCTCTTTGTCATCCTGCCATTCCTTAACCTGGCCCCAATACTGACAGTTGTTACAGCATACTTACATAATGGATCTTGTGTTTCCATTCTTTGTTCTGAAAACATCATTTTATTACTTTGAGCTGTTTCATACAGTTCTTGCATTCCCCACCAAAAGGTTTCATGATCTAATGTTTTCATATTTCAGATGACACTTAAAAAGATCAGGAAGAGTTGTTTCCCCCATTTCTCTTCTACTGTGTCTAGCCCTGGTCTTACCAGAAAGAACTCTGGGTGCTTCATGATGTCAGTATTCTGGGACTCCTGAAGCCAAGTGATGGGTAGCATGTCTGTGTCATTGTCCAGCCTACCCTTTGCCCCACTAGGACCCTGAATGCAGTCTGTGAACAGTACCAGTGACCTGCAGATGGGGAGGCCCTCTACATGGCTCTCTCAGACCCTAGCAGTGAGGGAGGGGAAGGGAGAAGGAGGGAGAAGCTGAGCCAAACTGCTGTCCCTCAAGAAGAAGGGAAGGGGATGGGGGGGAAAGAGGTGACAATGCTATCTGTAATGCTGATCTATGACACCCAGCTCTCCTTTCAAGGTAAGGATGGTGTTTTGTCCCAAGAAAACTAGATTATAATTCTCATTTGAAAGGTCATGGAGTTAATATAGCCAAAGAACAGCCATTTTAACACTGCCTGGTTGTCATGTTTTTCTAGCAGTTCACGTTATTATACCCTCTAATCACTAGCCAAGGACAGAACCAGTTTCTCAGAGGAAGCTATTGATAATTGTTCTGCAACTCCCTCCCCACCTTGTTTTGTACTAATTAGATTTTCTGGTTCAAGTATTTGCCTCCACCATAATCAGCCCACCATGACCTTCATGACACAGACACCATCACCATGGCAGCAACCATGCGAGTCACCCACTCATCTGCCTGACTTTCATCACCTGACGTCTGTGATGACGTGGAGAAGACGACCACCCAACCACTTTAACGACCTGCACCCATCAAGGGGAACGTCTTCAACCTCAAGAAACCATTCGCAACTGCTTTGCTAAGCTATCGTCTGGCCATGTGTTCTTTGATCTATGGCCAGGCCATGTTTTCCTAAGCTTTGGCCCCCTCCCCACCTTGAAGAGGTGAATCTTTCTCTCTCTTTCTGCTCTCTCTCTCTCTCTCTCTCTCTCATTTTCTTTCTAGCCATTGCCTTGCTAAGCACTGACCAGGTCATATGTTCATTGAGCTATGGTCACACCATGTTTCCTAAGCTTTAGCCCCTTCTCCTACACTGGAGAGGTGAATCTCCTCTCTCTCTCTCTCTCTCTCTCTCTCTCTCTCTCTCTCTCTCTCTCACATTCACTTTCTAAATAAACCATATCTTTCGATCTAACTTCTGTGCAGTGTCTTTGCATCTTTCTTTGTAGCATTGGATCACACAACCCCACACCTGTGGGTCTGACCTAACATTTTGGAGCCCTCTCTGGAATATGTATTTTTAACCTAACATCATTCACAGACATGGGACATTATGACTCTCAATTGTCCTTTAGGATGCTCAAGGTCTATTTCCTTTCTTCTTACTTTCTCCTTCTCTTATCCTTCCATTTTTTTGTTTCTTTCCCCCCACCTTCACTCTTTTTGTTCGCTCTCTTCCTTTCTCTGTCTCTGTCTCTCTGTCTCTGTCAGCTTCTCTCTCTTTCCTTCTCTGTCTCTATCTCTGTTTGTATGTTTCTCTCTCTCTCTCTCTCTCTCTCTCTCTCTCTCTCTCTCTCTCTGTGTGTGTGTGTGTGTGTGTGTGTGTGTGTGTGTGTGTGTGTGTGTTCTAGCTCTCTCTTTTTCCCTCCCCCTTCCCCCTACCAGCTATATTTCCCCTGTAGATGGAAGGGCATTCTGGGCATTGATCTAGAAACTGAGAAAAAAGCATTTCAGAGACGTGAGGTGGAGAGAACATGAGGTTAAGATTCAGGAAATCTGGATTCTCTTATTGGCTTCGTCATTAATATCTGTGATAGACAGGATGAGATGAAAGACATGAATGTGCTTTGAAAAATAATACAGAGTACAATTGTCTATTCTTTCAAAGCTGCTACTCTCAAAGTGAGGTGGAGGATGCCCTCAACAAGAAAAAAAATCTATTCAGTCCACCCTGTTTTTGTACCTGGCATTGGGTCAGAGACTCCCTTCAGTATATAGAACTCTTTCTGAGTTTAAAAAAAAAAAAAGACCCATTTACAGCAAGAAAACCTGAAGAATTTGTGCAATATCAGGCACACGGTGAAACCTGAGAACACAATAATTCCTGAACTTCGGTTTAAAATCAAGATCAATGTTGTCATTCTGAAGCCACTGTTCCATGCAGGTCCCTGCCAAGGATGACTGCCATGCTGAGTGATAAGAGCCACCAGATCCAGTTTCAGCTCCACACCGTGGAAAGCATGACACATTCCGATGCTGTTGTCTTTAATTACTTTTTTTTTTTTTTTGAGTCAACATCTCACTCTGTGACTCAGATTGGAGTGCAGTGGTGTGATCCTGGCTTACTGTAGCCTCAACCTTCTGGGCTCAGGCAATCCTTCCACCTCAGACTTTGAGGTAGCTGGGACTACAGACACATGCCACACCTGGCTAATTTTGCTTTTTTTTTTTGGTAGAAACGGGGTTTTGTTGTGTTGCTTAAACTGGTCTCAAACTCCCGGGTTCAAGCAATCCTCCTATCTTTCAAAGTGCTGGGATTACAGGCAGGAGCCACCAGGGCTCAAGCAATCCTCCTGTCTCTCAAAGTGCTGGGATTACAGGCGTGAGCCACCACGCCAATCCTCTCATTACATTCCTGAATAGGTGACTACTGACCTCGCTGATACGTATGCTTCAGAAAATAAAATTTACTTTTACAGCCAACTGCTGTGTGGACACTTAGGGTGATAAGTGCTTCAGAATATGCATATATTCAAGTCCTCTTTCTATGTCTGGACTTCATAAGCAAAAGGATATTTTTAAAGTGTCAAATAAATAAAATAAGATGCTTTAGAAGCTGAATGACTCTTTCAGTTAAAGCAGAGGTTCTCAAAGTGTGGTTCCCAATCCAACAGCAGAATCTCCTGAAAATTTGTTAGAAATCTACATTTTCAGGCTTTACCCAAGATCTAGTGAGTCAGAAATTTTGTGGAGTGGGACCCCAAAATCTGTATTTCATTTTATTATTTAATTTATTTTATTTTATTATTTTTTGTGGAGATGTTGTCTCCCTGTGTTGCCCAGGCTGGTCTCAAGCTCCTGGCCTCAAATGACCCTCCTGCCTTGGCCTCCCAAAGCTCTGGGATTACAGGCAGAAGTCACAGCACTCAGTCAAAAATCTAATTTAATAAGCCTCCCAGGTGTTTCTGATCACACTAAATGTATTTGTTTTCTGTCCCTGCTAAATGCATTGTCATAAACTGAGTGCCTTAAAACAACACTAATGTGTTATCTTCAGTACTATAGATCAGAAGTCTGACAAGAGTCTCACTGGGCTGAAATCAGGGTGTTGTCAGGACTCTTTCTATCTGGAAAGGGAGAATCTGTTTCTTGCATTTTTCAGCTTCTATGGGCTGCTTTCATTCCTTGGCTCACAGCCCCTTCCTCTATTCTCAAAGTCAACGACAGTGGGCCCAGTCCTTTTCACACTGCCATCCCTGGTTCTGCGACCCTTCTTCCACTTTTAAAGACTCATATCAATAGATTGGGTCCACTGTGATAATCTAGACTAATCTTCCCACCTTGAAGTCACCTAATTAGCAAACTTAGCTGCAAGTGCAACTTTAATTCTCTTTCACCATGACACGTAACATACTCACAGGTTCTGGACATCTTGGGTAATAAGGCCTACCTTATTTTATTGTGCTTTGCTTTATTGTGCTTCATAGATATTGCAGTTTTATTGAAAGTTTGGGTAAACCTGAGTCAAGCAAGTCTATCACCGTAATTTTTTCAACAGCATTGCTGTGTTTAGTTAGTGTCCCTGTAACATTTTGACAATTATCACAATATTTTGAATTTTTCATTATTATTATATCTTTTAAGGTGATCTGTGATCAGTGACTTTTGATGTTACTATTTTAATTTTTTTTTGGGCTCCACAAACTACACCCATTTAAGATGGCAAACTTAATTGATAAATGTTATGTGTGTTCTGACT
Organism: Carlito syrichta; assembly: GCF_000164805.1. Classification (NCBI taxonomy): domain Eukaryota; kingdom Metazoa; phylum Chordata; class Mammalia; order Primates; family Tarsiidae; genus Carlito; species Carlito syrichta. Next base: position 337,789 of record NW_007248308.1, read on the forward strand.
GCTCCAAAGACTAGCTATTCCCCCATCTCTCCCCCTCTCATTGGGCCTCCCTATTTCCTGAGACATGATAATATTGAAGTTATGCCAATTAATAATCCTACAATGGACTCTGAGTATTCAAGTAAAAGGAAGATACAGATACACATCACTCACTTTAAATCAAAAGCTATAAATGATTAACCTTAATGAGGAAACCAAGTCAAAACACTGAGATAGGTCAAAAACTAGACCTCTTGCACCAGACAGTTAACCAAGTTGAGAATTTAAAGGAAAAGTTCTTAGTGGAAATTAAAAGTGCTATTGTGGTGAACACCCTAATAATAAGAAAGTGAAACAGCTTTATTGCTGATATTGGAGAAAGTTTTAGATAGAAGGTACAGATAGAAGATCAAACTACCCACAACATTCCCTTAAGTCAAAAACTAATCCAGAACAAGGGTTTAACACTCTTTAATTCTATGGAGGATGAGAGAGGTGAGGAAGCTCCAGAAAAGTTGGAAGCTAGCAGAGGTTTGTTCATGAAGCCATCTCCATAATATGAAAGAATGAAGTGAAGCAGCAAGTGTTCATGTGGAAGCTGTAGCAAGTTATCCAGAAGATCTCCTAAGATCAATGATGAAGGTGGCTACAATAAACAACAGATTTTCAATGTAGATAAAACAGCCTAGTATTGGAAGAAGATGCCATCTAGGCCCTTCCTAGTTAGAGAGAAAACATCAATACCTGGCTTCAAAGCTTCAGAGAACAGGCTGACTCTTGTTAGGAGCTAATGTAGCTGGTGACTTTAAGTTGAAGCCAATGTTCACTTTCCATTCAGAAAATCCTAGGGCCTTTAAGAATTATGCTAAAACTACTCTACCTGTGCCTTAAGAATGGAAAAACAAAGCCCGGGTGATAGCACATCTGTTTACACCATGGTTTATTGAATATTTTAAACCCACTGTTGAGACCTACCTGCTTTCAAAATACCACTCCTCAGATGGTTACAGTGGTTCATGCCTGTAATTCCAGCACATGGGAGGCTGAGGTGAGAGGATTGCTTGAGCTCAGGGGTTCAAGACCAGCCTGGGCAACTTGGTGAGACCTTGTCTCTATAAATCAAAAACTTAGCCAGGCATGGTGGCACATTCTTGCAGTTCCAGCTCCTTGTAAGGTTTAGGTGGAAGGATTGCTTGAGCCCAGCAGGTTGAGATTGCGGTGGCTCTGAGCATGTCACTGCACTCTAGCCCGGGCAACAGAGTGAGACTCCAACTCAAAAAAAAAAAAATACCACTACTCATAGACAATGCATCTGGTCACCCATGTGCTCTGATGGAGATGTACAAGGATATTAATGTTATTTTCATACCTGCTAACACAACATCTATTCTGCAGTCCCTGGTTCAATGAGTAATTTTGACTTTCAAGTCATGTTATTTAAGAAATGCATCTTGTAAGGCTATGGCTGCCATACATAGTGATTCCTCTGATGGATCAGGACAAAGTAAATTGAAAGCCTTTTGGAAAGTCTTCAACTTTCTAGATGCCATTAAGGACATTTTTGATTCATGGTAAGAGGTTAGCATATCCACATTAACAGGAGTTTGGGAAGAGCTGATTTCTACCTTCATGGATGACTTTGAGGAGCTCCAGACTTCACTGGAGAAAGTAACTGCAGATGTAATGAAAAGAGCAAGAGAACTAGAATGAGAAATGGAATCTAAAGACGTGGCCTAATTGCTGCAATGTCATGGTCAAACTTGAATGGATAAGGAGTTGCTTCTTATGAATGAGCAAAGAAAGTGGTTTCTTAAGATGGAATCTACTCCTGGTTAAGAGGCTGTGAACATTGTTGACAACAAAGTATTTGTAATCTTATGTGCATTTAGCTGATGAAGAAGTGGCAAAGTTTTAGAGGACTGACAAAATTTTTCCCCATTACTTGAAGAAAGCATTTGACTCCAATTTTGATAGATAGTTTACTGTGGATAAAATGCTATCAAAAAGCATTGCATTACTACAGAGGAATCCTTCATGAAAGGAAGAATCAACTACTGTGACAAACTTCAGTGCTGTCTTATTTGAAGAAATTGCCACAGACATCCCAGCCTTCAGCAGCCACCACTCTAATTAATCAGCAGCCACTCATATGGAAGCAAAACCCTCCACCAGCAGAAAGACTACAAGTGACCAAAGGCTCATATCACTGTTAGCATTTTTTAGCAATAAAGTATTTTTAATAATGTATGTACATTGTATTTTAGACATGATGCTATTGCATACTTAACTGTCTACAGTATAGTGTAAACCTAACTTTTATGTGCATTTAGAAGCCAAAAATTTGTGTGACTCACTTTATTGTGATACTCACTTTATTGCGGTGGTCTGGAGCCGAACTTTCAAAAATCTAAGTTATGCCTGTAAAAATAAAGAATCAAACTTCTGACTGTTAAGAAGGCATATGAGACCCACTTTTAGAAGATTCATAACATACTTGAGGATATTAAAGGATCAGAATAGCCACAGCAAACAAGAGAGCAGAATTTATCAAACTACTCACAGAAAAAATTTTTTTACATGATGCTTCATGTGACATACTTCTGACAATGCAGTTCTAGTCATAATAGGTAAAGATGAGAACCATCAGGAATTATATAGAGAACTGGAACGACCTAATCTAAAAAAGGAGAGAATGGAGTAACTTTAGCTTTTAAGTATATGAAGGATTACTATAAATCAAATAGTATCCTGATGGTCACTATATGCACTAATAAAGCAAGAAGAAAAAAACTACAGTAATCAAATATTTATTGAGAATTAACCGTGTTCTCAGAACAACTAAGCACTCTAGGAGACAAAGATGTGGAAGAGTGGCCAGGTATAGTGGCTCATGCCTCTAATCCCAACAGTTTGGGAGGCTGAGACAAGAGAATTGCTCGAGTCCAGTAGTTTGAGACCATCCTGGGCAACATAAGGAGACCTCATCTATACAGAACATTAACAAATTACCCAGGCATGGTGGTGCACACCTATGGTCCCAGCTACTCAGGAGGTTGAGGTTGCAGTGATCTGTGATCATGCCACTGTACTCTAACCTGGGCAACAGAAGGAAACCCTGACTCAAAAAAATTAAGAATATGTGGAAGATCCACACTTAAGGCATTCTAACTGGGGGATAAAATAAGCTTGGTGGAAACAGGTAAGCCCACAGAAAGCTGTGTAATTAGGCAGTTTGGGGTGTTGAGGTGGCAAAGACTATGGTGGTGGGGAGGGGAAGTAAGGGGAGCTGGTGATATCAGGAGCATTTGTGGGGTGGAGGGTATGAGAATGAGGATAGAAGGTGAGGAGGTGGTGGACCTTCTGGATGAGAGGAGGATCAGAAGAGGCATCCTGGGAATGAGGATGAGGCCCTGTGCACATAGGCAACCTGGCTAATCAGCCAAAGATAAAGCCAGAAACACTGGGGCCAGAAATGAGGGGTTTAAATTCTTTAAGAGCAGGGACTATGTCTTAGTCACTATTTGTCTTTAATATCCACTGAAGTGCCCACCACTGAATAGGCACCCAATAAACACTGCTGAAGTGATTGAAACTTCCTTAAACCTAAGGCTTGTCGCTTTGTAAACTGTTTACAAGGAAGTGTGAGAATCATGTGTATTTCTCCAGCATCTGGAATGTGCTGGGGTCTGGGAGAGGCCCTAGGGAAAGAGCAGTACAAGGCAGACAGGGTTCCTGCCTGCAGGGGGCTCTATTTTAGTGGAGATGTTTCCCTGGGAGACAAAATCTCAGACAGTCCAGTGTCAAAGATGGATTAAACACAGAACTGTTTAAAGACAAAAGGGTGAATTGCATCCTCATCCACCCCTGAGAGTCTACAGCCAACACTGGATCGTGTGAATACTCTGTGCACGTTGCAGCAAAATAGCCTAAAGAAGACTCTATTCTCACTGTTGGATGATGGACAGTCCCAGTCATACCCTGGAGGAAACACATGAGCATCTGTCCTGTTGATTACAACGTCCCAAATTCAGGCTGTGTCCCTTGCTTTGACCAGCTTGACCACCAAAACCCGGCATGAATCTCAGAATTCTCCTACCATCGAATGTGAAGGCACAACCAAGACTGTGTATCTATTAAGTACCATGATGGCCAGGGAACCCCCCGGGTGACCTTTACAATTTAGCGTTGCATGGGCAACACTAGCTTCATTCATGTGAAGACCAAAATTGGTGAAGGCACTTTTTTTTTTAAAGAGAAAGTGGGGGACACTTAAATAAACGTTCCAGTTCTCCCAGAAATGTGCCATACCTCTTTGGAGGAGTTTCAAAGTTGGATCTTGCACTGATTTACATTCAGGAGCTTATAAAAGGATTTAGAGTACCTTGAACTCACAGAGCCAACTTTTATAATTTTTTCCCTCAATTAACATTCAAGTTAATATGATATTAAGGAAGATATTATTTCCCCATCTTTCTCTTCTTCCCTCATTTGTTCTCATTTTTCTCCTTTTCTCACTCTTCTTCCTCTTCCAAATCCCAGCATTGCCATTTTGGGCAAGTTGTGGAACATTTCTGTGCTGTCCAGAGTCACAAGCTCATCAGTGGTAAAGTCGGGTCTGGAACCTCTATCTCTACACCTCACTTCCAGTTCTTTCCCGCTATATCACAGTTAGACATGAGGGCAAAGTAGATATCAAGTCAGACAGCTCAGATATTGCAAAGCCGTATATGGTGGTACCACTCTCAGAAACAGGGAAGCCGCACAGAGGTGGTACCACTCTCAGAAACAGGGAAGCTGCACAGAGGTGGTACCACTCTCAGAAACAGGGAAGCTGCACAGAGAAACTTTGAATGCCAACAAGTTGACAGAACAAGCTTAAATCAGCTGTGCGTGTGGTCTTATTGCTTATTTCTTCTTTGCTTTTCCCTTACCCCTTCTTTTCCCAACTTGAAAATTGGAGGATTTGAGACATTAGAACACCTTAGTAACATTTACACAGCCAAAAATCTTCCCACTAATTCTTAAGCTGTCCTTAGGGTCTGAGCCTAGGGTAGCATCATGGAGGGGTCAACTCATGATGCAGCTCAGAAAGGATACCAATCCATGTGGGTACTGAGAGGATGTGGGTCAGCCTGGCCTCTACAACGCCATGGTGCTCTCTGTGTGGTGATGGCAAGATTTGTCATAGAGCAAAAGTGCCATCTTCTCTCTATCATCTCAGTGAAGTCATATACTCTCAGCCTTAACATGAGCCAGATCCTGTTCAAGTACTTCATGTATTTTGACTCACTCAGTCTTTACAGCAGCCTTAAGTGACAAGTGTTTCACCCCCAGTTTACAGAGGGGAAACAGGTATCTGGGCCAAGAACAATAAACAGTAGAACTAATGCAGAGAATTTGACTTTAAAATATATCCTTTCACCACTCTGAATTCATCTTGAGTCAATAAGCATTTAACACAACAAAATAAAATGTCTTGAAGGAAAACAAGCCTAATTCTGTATCTTCATGATGGTCCCAAGCTACTTAATTCTTTACATTCTTTTCCAAATATACCATATCCTTCATATATCACATATAACACCATACTGTATTATGTATAATGCTTCATATCAAATCAATTGTTAGTTTCTGTTCATTGCTCTCTATTATTTTCTTTTCTTTCTTTCTTTCTTTATTATTTTTTTTTTGAGTCGGAGTTTCACTCTGTTGCCCAGGCTAGAGTGCAGTGGCCCACTCATGGCCACCACAGCCTCGACCTGTTGGGCTCAGGCAATCCTGAGTAGTTCAGTCTTCCAAGTAGCTGGAACTACAGGTGTGCACCACCACACCCAATTTTTTTATTTGTTGTAGAGATGAAGTCTTGCAAGTTGCCCAGGCTAGTCTCAAAACCAAGGGCTCAAGCAATCCTCTCGCCTCCACCTGCCAAAGTTCTGGGATTACAGGCAAAAGCCACCACTCCCGGCCCATTAGAGTCATATAGATGATAAATCAGCTCTTGAACATTTGCCCAAAGATTATCTGCCTTGCAAATTTCCTTATTTACAAGAATTACTTTCTCTGCTCATCTGGTATTAGCAAACATTGAGGGTCAGAAGGTGCATGTAGGAGAATCTTTAGAAATAACTGGATTAAGGTTGGTACTAGAATCTAAACTAAGAACATTTGGCTTTTAAGCAATGGAGGACAATTGATGGTTTTGAGCAAGAGATGAATTTAAAGTTAAAAGTTCAAACTGCAAAAGACCTTTGAGATCATCCGAACCAGTGCTGGCAAATACATGGCATAGGTACCATCACTGCCTTCTTCCTACACAAGATGGACACTCCTCTTTCCCACCAAGCTCACATGAGCCTCAGAATCCTTCTCAACCCAATGCTCTGTGTAGCTACTACTGATCAAATTGGCTTGAGAAATAGAACCTATATTCCATCCCGAAATTTAGACCGACCCTTTAATTTTATAAATATGGGAGTAATAGAGACACAAATGAACCGCATGAGATAATTCATGGACACCTGGAAAGCTAGAGTTGGGGTCTGAGACTTCTGATTTCTACTCCAGCACTCTTTCCAGGATGATACATGATGGCAGTGGTTCTCCAGGAAGATTATATGGAGTGGGGTCATGCAGGATTGTTTGGAGAAGGAGAGGGAGCTGTGAAACCAGATAGGAGGCTGTCACTACCGTTTAATAATAAAATGAAATCCTTTAAGTGATCAAAGATAATAACCCTATAACCTGGCTTAATGCATTCAAGAATTGGGAAACCAATATACTTTTCTCACATATGTGGGATATAATTATCATAACCACCATACGGGTCAACCGAGCAGACAACGCCCCCAGGGGAGGGTAGCATAGTGAAACGGATCAAAGCACTGAACCATCTGCGGAAGTCCAATTCCCAGCATTGCCATTTTGGGCAAGTTGTGGAACACTTGTGTGCCACCCGGAGTCATAAGCTCATCAGCATTAAAGCCAAGACTCTAACGCCTACATCTCTACACCTCACTTCCAATTCTTTCCCACCATATCACAGTTAGACATGAGGGCAAAGCAGACATTAAGTCGGGTAGCTCAGATACGGCGAAGTAGAAGTAGTATATGGTAGTGTCACTCTCAGAAACCGGGAAGCTGGACAGGGAAATTTTGAATGCCAACAAGTTGACAGAACAGGCTTAAATCAGCTGCACGTGAGGTCTTATTACTGTTTGAGGATCAGGTTGAAAAGAGCCAAACTGTTTTCCTGATCCATGAGGCCTAATCTAAATGTTTTCAGTTTGGAAGGGCAGTTTCTCTGGACCTGTTTATCACTTGTCTGTGAAAAACCTTTCAGTTCCCTTCACTTGAAAAAGCTTCAAATATGAACATAGTAAATTTATTGGAGACAAAGGGGGCCCTGTGCCCAGGTGAGATTCATGTAGGCATAACCAGATGGAAAGAGAATAGAGGAAGTCGAGAATGGAAAGCCCCTGTCTATCCAGGCAAATGAAAAAGAAGAGTTGAGTAATTTAAAATAAGACCTAGAAAATGAGATCATAACACTTGGCAGGCTGCAAAAATCTACTATCAGGATACCTCCAAGAGAAACCCATTAAAAAAAATAAATGGGATCAAAATTTTTACAAGCTATCTACATCTCAAATATAACTCACCTAAAGTAATAGCCACCAATCACCTATTTCCAAGGCATAATTACTCTGAATCTGCAATCAACTGCCAAGGTTGTAAATTGAGCGTATGAAGTAATAGAGGGCAAGGAGAAGTGTTTTTACAAATGTTCTAAGCCACTGAGTATGCATGTCCATGTGGAAATGCTCTTTTGGAAAAAGTGTTTTGGGGGGGCTGTTTGTTTTTTGTTGTTGTTGTTTTTGCTTCTTTACGGTAAGAACAAGGTTTTTTGTCCAGTAATTGGTAAGATGTTCAGTGCAAAATGTTATAAACCACTGCCCTAACGCCCACCCAGAGAATATTGTCACTGCTCCAAAAGATCAATAATTCTCAAGACTTTTCCCATATCTAACATAGGACACAAGACTGTAGCAAGTGGCAGCTTAATGCACAGCAAATTTTGAAGTGTCCATTCCTTTGAAAACATAAGTCAGAAACAGAAATACTTATTGTAAGGCATGAGATTGCAGGAGACTTTAGAGATCAGTAAGGGGGGAAAAGGACAATGCAAAAGAAAATAATGTGGATTTTTGTTTTGATTTTGGATCTAAACAGTACTCTTTACTGGAGAGCAGATGTTCAGTAGAAACTGGTAATAGTGAGTTCAGTCAAGAGTGTCCTTGCTTGGTATTCAACGCAAACACAATGCCTCGAGAGAGTCTGCCCTTTGTGACTGTGCTTTCCAGGTGACATGAAACAAATACAACCTCCCACAGCAAAAGAGATCTGAGCCTTGTGGGAGACAGCTCCAGAGTGTTCTACACTGCATGGGCTAGAAACATTCCAGCCTTTTGGAAGTCACAGACCAAACAATCCAGAGAGGAGGGTGGTGGGATATTGCACTGCGTCCTGAGATGTGCTTTCACAGCATGTGAAGGCCTCTTGATCTGAAGTCTTTTACCAGTAAACTCAATGCAAATGGGAATCTACCCATCAAATTTCAAATGTCTTTTTTTTTTTTTAAAGAGTCTTACTCTATCACCTAGGCTGGAGTGCTATGGCATGATCATGGTTCACCGCAGCCTTGAACTACTGAGCTGGAACTCCTGTCTAAGCCTCCTCAGTAGCTGGGATTACAGGCACACACCAGGCCAATTTTTCTATTTTTTTGTAGAGACGGGGGTCTTGCTTTCTTGCCCTGACAGGTCTTGAACTCCTGGTCTCAAGCAATTCTCCCTCCTTGGCGGCCACCCAAAGTGCTGGGATTATAGGCGTGAGCCACCATGCCTGGCCACAAACGTCTTCTTTTTTTTTTTTTTTTTTAATTCCATAACAAGACTATTTACTTTGACTTTCACAAAGTCTGTGATCTTTCTGACTTTTTGTGTGTTTCTTCCATTGGGCTGCTTTTTATATCACTTTTGAGTATAAAGAGCTTTAAAGGGCTGAGAAGAATAGCCTATGATAAGTAACTAAATTATCACATACGTAGAGAGGTCAGAAAGAAAACTCAGAGTGGTCAGAATGTTTCTTCTGAGAAGCACTAAGAAAGTGCCTAAAAAGTATTGGCAGCTCAGATGAGATCCTTAGTTCTACCTCATCTCAGGCAAATCATCTCAGTTCTCAAAACATCAGCCTCCTTATTATGAAATCTTTTTTAAAAGCAAATTGGATTGGGTCATTGATAAGTCAGAGACCGTGAAGGGGTTGAGGTTATACCCTACTTGCAAGCTAACAAGTTAGGCTACCATAGTGTTATATGCATACACTGACAGAATGCAGGAGACCTCTGGGTTGGATCAAAGACCATCTGCTACTCACAGCAAGAGAAGCAGCCAGAGATATCCCTTGCTTTGTTTCCCCGGAGTGATGGGGCCAGGTGTTACCTGCATGTGCTATGGGTGGTGCCGCAGGAAAGGAAATGTGAAATTAGGAAAATCTGATCACATATAGGGCTGCTCGTGACCTGTCCATCCTCCCCTCCCAAGTAAGAGAGATGACTCTCATTCCCTTGGAATGCAAGCAGATCTCCTCTGGGAAGGGGATGAGGAGGTCTTTATCTTTATTACCCTGGGATGTCTCTAGAGAGAGAGATATCTCTAAGCTTTGTTATTTTGGAATGTCTCCTTATATAAACATTGACCATAAATGCTTTTGCTCAAAAGGCCTGGCTCATGCAGAAACATGAGGAATTCATGGATAAATGGCTCCCAGCAGTCACCCAATGGCATACCTCTGCAATTAGAATGACATCCGGTCCTGAATTGTCATAGCCTAGTAGACCCTATATTGTCTGGTCCCTATGTGCCTTCCAGTCTCATTTATTCTCTACTAGGCTTCAGCCTCATTGGCCTTATTTATGTTCCTTGGATATGCCAAGTTTATTTTCACCACAGAGTCCTTGAATGTGCTGCTCCTTCTGTCTGGAATGCTATTTCCCTGGGACCTATCCATCCATGACTGACTTCTGATCCTCATCTAGGTTGCAACTCAAGTGTTACCTACCCAGAGAAGCTTTTCCTCTCCCAACACCGGTCCCTTTCAATCATGTTACCAGTTCATTGTCTTCAGAACCCCTTCATCATCGTCTGCTTACTTCTCTATCTGCTGTCTGTCTACCCTGCAGGATTGTAAGTCCTATGAGAGTAGAGTACTTGTTTTGTACTCAATTTCTAATCTACTAGCCAGAATATACCTGACTTATTTCAGTAAATATTTGTTGAGTGAATATTGAATCTGTAAAATGGGGATAATCATAGCTGTTTCATAGAAGCCTAGATAATATTATATTTGTGTGAACATGCTTTATAAACTATAGGTAGAGTATGAGGGATATGTATCATTATTAATGAAGGGATTGAGGTGAAGGCATGATATAAGGGTTAAGCCTGCCTTGTATTCTAAATAGTCATTAGTCTACTCCAAGCATAACACCCCCTGGCAGAGGACATGTATCAAAGCCAAAGCTATTAGAACTGTCTTCATATCAGAAATGTTATGTTGCAACATTCTACTTTCTCCATCGGCTAGCTCTCTCAAAAGCTCATTTCTGTCACACTAGTTCTTCAACCTCAGACATATCTAGTCTCTTCTACCCTCCATTTTTTCCCCAACCAATAGGCTCTTTCCTGGCCTCTCTCCTGCATCTGGATCCCATTGTTGGTCTGAAGTTCCCTCTCCTCTTTTCTCTAGCACCCCAATAGTTTTAAGGCACATGCCCACCCATCCTAGATCAGATGTATAGCTCCTCTTTCTCTAGGTCTACACCCGGTCCAATTAGTGTTGCTGGAGAAAAGCCACACACTGTCTATGAGGACGGTTGCCATGACACTTCTCACCTCTCAGTCAGCTGTTTCACTTGACCTTCATCACCCTCTGTTCCCATCCTCTTAAAGATGGTTCTCAACCTACCATTCTCCACAAGGCTCTTTCACAAATCCCACCCCTCCTTTATTACCTGATGGTCTTCACTGAGAAAAAAGAGATCCTCAGCAGTGATCTGTCTCAACCTCTTGCTCCCCTGGCTATCAGTCTGTTCCAGCCATACTCATTCTTGCCTCCACCAGTCTTACAGGCAAAAAGTCCTGCTCATGCTCAAGACCCAAATTGTCTCCTATATCCTTAATGTCGGCCCACTGCCTCCCAAAAACTATGCTTCTATCAATCAGTCCAGTCTAGTTCCTGTACTTTTTAAACCTTTCTCTATTTAGTGACTCCTTCTCTTCAGTCCTTAATGGAGGTTCTTTGAGACTTAGAGAAAAAATAGCTCCTCAGTTGTCCAAGTTCCCCTCTAGTTCCTGTCAAATCTCTCTCTTCCAAATTCATCCAAACTCCTTGAAGGAGTAATCTACTTTCACTGGTTCTAACATTTCAGATCCTATTCCCCCCTCAAGACACCGTGGTATGACTACACCTCTCCCAGTCTTCTTTTCTATTGCTAATGAAGTTCTGATTGCCAGATCTGATGAACACATTTCAGATTGTCTTATGGACTTCTCCATGGGAGACGCTTGCTTTCTCTGTCCTTGAATCATTTCACTCCTTTAGTGTGATCTGTAATGATGCCTTCTCCTTTTGTTTTCATATCCCTCTGACCAACATTTTTCTGGCTTCTTTTTGCGCTTCCTTTTGCTCTATCTCATAGAAGTTACTGTCTTTAAAGACCCACCTTTAACCCACTGCTTCTCTTTTTTTATACATTTTCTTTAAAAAATCATGGGAGATTTTATTCTTTTTTTTTGAGTCAGATTTTCACTCCATTGCCCAAGCTGGAGTGCAGTGGCATACTCACAGCCACTGCAGCCTCAACCTGCTGGGCTCAGGTAATCCTTCTACCTCAGGCTTCTAAGTAGCTGAAACTACAGATGTGCACTACCACACCCAGCTAATTTTTTTAATTTGTTGTAGAGACGAGGTCTTGCCAAGTTGCCCAGGGTGGTCTCAAACTGGACTCAGGCAATCCTCTCGCCTCAGCCTCTCAAAGTGCTGGGATTACAGGTGTGAGACATTGCACCCGGCTTATTCTTTCTTATAGTTGTAACCACCACATGCCAATAACTATAAAAATGTCTTCAGATTGTTCTCCTTGAGCTCCAGACTTATACATCCAACAGCCTCCGGACATCTCTGCCCCATGCTCCACTGACATTTCCAACTCAGTGTATCCAAAATGCAATTTACCATTTTTCCTTCTAAACCAGCTCATCTGCCTTTTTTTTCCCCCCCTTTCTCCATTGGACATTCCTCTTATTCAATCACACAAGCTAGAAACCTGGCAGATATCTTAGATTCCTCCCCCTACCTTCCTTACCTCACATGTCCAAGCAGTCTTTCACACTTGCTGAATTTACATTCTGAATAGTTTTGGGCCTCTTTCCCTCCTCACTTCTCTAACTTGGGCCCTCATTTTCTCTTGCTTTTCTTGGACCAGTGTGATAGTCTCTTCCATTCATCTTCCTGTCCTAAGTTCTTTGAAACTTAGAGAAAAAATAGCTCCTCGGTTGTCCAAGTTCCCCTCTAGTTCCTGTCAAATCTCTCTCTTCCAAATTCATCCAAACTCTTGGTCTTGGACCCCACACTTCTCTTTTCTTGTTGAATCAAGTCCAAGCTCCTTTGTATGCCACAGAGGTTTCTGCAGGACTGGCACATGACAAATTTTCGACTCTCACCTTTTGTTCTTCCCTGACTCACACTTTACATTCTAGAAACATTGACCTGCTTCTGTTCCCTGACCTCATTTGGCTATTCAAAACTTCTGTTCCTTTGCTCAGGCTATGCCCCATACCGGGAAGGCTTTGAGCACCTGCACCTTTTACACACTCCCATATTCACCTGCTTGGGTGCAGCTTCACTTCCCCAGGAAGCCATCCTTGAGTGATTTCCAACATTAACATACTCTGGGGAGACGTCTTTTGTCTGTGTTTGTATGTGTCTCAAGCACTGCATGTATACTGTTATTATTTTCTGTTGGCATATCTGCTTTGCTCACTGTGCTCTCTTTTTCTGTGATAGACTGTGTCTGAATTATCTTTTCATCTCCAACATCCAATCTGTTATATAACAAAATAGGTGCCCAAACCATATTTGCTAAAAGAAAGCAGGTGGCCAGGCACAACGGCTTGTGCCTAAAATCCCGGGATTCTGGCTGAAGCTGGAGGACTGCTTGAGGTCAGGAGAGTGAGATCAACTTGGGCAACATAACAGGATCCCATCTCTAAAAAATAAATAAATTTTTAAGAAAGGAAAGAAGGAAGGTAGGGAGGGACGTTGGGAGGGAGGGAGAAGAGAATCACTGTGTAGTGGTAAAATGTTACTTTCTTTCTTTCTTTTTTTTTTTGAGTTGGAGTCTCACTCTGTCGCCCAGACTAGAGTGCAGTGGCCGCTCCCGGCCACCACAGCCTCGACCTGCTGGGCTCCGGCTATCCTTCCGCTCAGCCTTCCAAGTAGCTGGAACTGCAGGCGCGTGCTACCACCCCGGCTAATTTTTTGATTTATTGTAGAGATGAGGTCTCGCCAAGTTGGCCAGGTGAGTCTCGAACCCGCGGGCTCAGGCAATCCACTCACCTCGGCAACCCAAAGTGCTGGGATTACAGGCTGAGCCACCGAGCCCAGCTAAAATGTTACTTTCAAATATAACAATCTAATTAAATAAAATGATAAGAAAATAGAAATATAAACACTTTGATTCTGTCTTGGTTAAAATGGAAAGAAATTACAGATCAGAACCAATTTAATATTTTGATGGCAAAGTCCTGTTATATCAAGGGTTAATCATTAAAAAAATTATGCTGGAAAACTTTTTTATTTGAATAATCTCTGTAGTACATAGAAATCAGACAGGAGGGAAAATGTCTTCTTAATATTTGAATTATATGGGCCATGACCATGGTTCTGCCTCCTAAGAAGAAGCAAGAAGCTTCCTGAGACATTCACAAGTTCGTCTTGTGCTTTTCCTTCTGGGATGGTCCTAAAAGATAAATACAAATTTTTCTGGAATGTCAACTTTAATCTCACAGTATGTAAAACAGTGAATTGTTTATTTAGTCTATAGAATACATTTACTTTGGGGACTAGAATTTGCTCACTTTAATTGTAAAATAACTGTTACTCTGATTCATCATTACATACATTGTGTGGAAATATTTGTTCACTAGAGAAAACTATTCAGGCCCCAGAGTTTAATTTTTCTTTCTGTCAATTATGCTATGCATAATAAAAATAAGAAGATCCTGTAGCTGATTCAACTCCACATGATGAAAAGTCTAGTGTTGTTTTGTTTTTTTAAAACATGTTATCCATTTTCTCAACCACACGTTATTACCATGAATTCAGGTTTCTGAAAAGCACTGTTGAAGGTCTAGTCTTTTCTTTTCAAAATATGAAAGACTTAGCATTTTTTTGTACTTTTTGATGGAAAAAATAATACAAATATCCTCTACTTTACCATCATCTGATTTTCCCAAACATTGGGAACAATTTGAAGCTGTTCATCCATCTTATTTTCCATCACAGTAATATTTTCCCCTTTCCTCTTAAGAGATTAAGGTTATTTTCCATTTCATGACTTGGTTGCTTATAACAGGGCACTTAAGAACAGAGAAAAGTTACAGGCCTAGAGGTAGGAGACACCCAGGAGCAAGACCACATTCATTGTCTAATTACATTATTATGAATCTAAATGAAATCGCTTCTGTCCAAGCAACATGGCCAGGTGCCAGCCCAATTATTAGGTGAATATGGAAGTCTGACAATTAAGTTTGTGAACTTGCCACTGTACACTTACGTTGGCAGCGCTGTACAAATAACTCATTTGTGTTGACATGTGGTGGTGTCTTGCTGAGTGACATTCATTGTTGTTGTTGTGTATTTTTTGTGTGCCATCATGAGAATGTCAAAGCTTGAGTTTGAGCAGTGAACAAACATTAAATTCTTGGCATGAGAATTCTTCCATGGGAAGCAGAACTTGATTCTGTGGAGGGTTTGTGCTAGGATCAGAATGTTTATGTCCCTTTCAAAATTCATAAGTTGAAACCGAACTCCCAAGGTGATGGCATTCGGAAGGGAGGACATTTGGGAGGTGATTCATTCATGAGAGTATGCCCTCTCGAATGGGATCAGTGACCTTATGAAAGGGCTTGAAGAAGCCTGTTTGTCCCTTCCACTTTTTATCATGTGAAGACACAACAAGAAGCACCATCTATGAGGAACTGGCCCTCACCAGACAAAGATTCCGCTGGGACATTGACCTTGGACTTTTCAGCCTCCAGAACTGTGAGCAATGTTTCTATTGTTGATGAAGGACCTCGTCTGTGATACTTGGATATAGCAGCCCAAACAGACTAAGGCAATTCGGCAGGTGAGTGGCAAAGCTGATCTGTGCTGCAATGAGTCCAGACACCAGCAAACAGATGGACAGGCTTCTTGTTGTGTGTTTACATCCATTAGATGAATAGCCACAAGTGCACAAATGAGAGGCTATTCAGTTGAAATGGCCTTAGGAAAAAGAAACAAAACTCATCTGTATCTCTAACATCTCAGCTCTTTAGTAGAAATGAAGGACTTAGCCTCATCGTCTTCTGGAATTAGTCGATTTTTTTAAGGTGACTTTGATGTATCTCCTGAATTTAGGAGTTCGAATAAACATACTATTACCTGAAATGTATTAGGCACTTACTAAATGTCACATACTTTACATCTGTTTACTTGATGAATCCCCTCAGCAACCTAAAGAGTGTTACTGTTCCTATTTTACCAGGAGGTAAGGTACCACAGCTAATAAATGGTAAATCTAAGATCTGAACCTCCAGTCTGTCTGATTCCAAAGCCCTTGCCCTAACCACGACCTGTGGTCCTTGCCAGATTTTAAGTCAACCAGAAGACAAACACATCTGCTAAGGGAGGAGGCACACCGGCGTAGCCAGCCTTGGGAATAAGCAGAGTCACCAGTACCAGAGCATGTGAAAAGCACTCCCAAAGGTGGGCCACCAGACCTTCAATTGCACTGTTTGGCATTAATTTATTTGATTTACATAGTACTTGCTCTAGGATATCTCTTTAAAAGCAGATGCTTGTGATAAGGACAGCATCTTGTGCAGTCTTGGTTCTCTGAGAAGCAGATAGCGAGACTGGATTTAAGGTACAAGAGACTTATTGGAGGAAATCCTGTAAAAAATAGAGACTTCAAACTTCAGTGCAAGGATTACGCTTGTGGAAGGAGAGCAGAGAGGAAGAAGAATTGGTCTGAAAGCAGCTTGGAATGCTGCATGATTCTAAAATCATTTTAGCCAGGCTGATTGGGATTCCCCAAGTCAAAGTCACCTACGAGAGTGAGTACAGGGGGGGCTCAGTGGATTATCTGGGAGTTCATATGTCTTTCTTTCTGCTTCATTGTGCAAAAGTAGCCCTGGTCCCTCCTGCTGACCAGAGGCAATAAACCTGCCAAGATGGTGATCACTCTTCTTGTCTGTTGGTCCCCGGACACAAGGAATCTAACATGTCCTACAGGCAGCTGCAGCTTGCGGTTCAGTGGAGACTTCTCTGGAGCCCTTGGCAAGAGTGTGTCCCCTTTGAGGATAGCAAACTCTACTTCAGAGCCCAGTGTTGAGGAGATGAGAAGCACAAAGTCTCAGTGGATCATTGGAAGTGAGAGTCAGGGCAGGCACGCCCACTCCCACCCTTTGGTTCCCAAACTTGTGTATTCTTCCTACAGGGGACACAGAAGCATAGAGAGGTATCTGAGGGTACCTCCATCCTTTCTGGGAATTGATCCTCAGCTGGATCTTCAGCTGTGTGTCTCGTAGGCTGCTCTTACGTTCCATGAGGTGGTTGCTTCTAGTTAGTGCAATTTGTGATACGACCAGCAGATGCCATGGCCCTGGGCTCATGTGCAAACTTCCTTTGCGTGAAGTGGGTGGCCTTGTCAAATATTATATTGTGTGGGATTCAGTGTGCCCTGCATCGTGGAGCTGACTGAGACTGCAGACAGTAGACTTGTAACATGTCTATTGTTGATGAATCCATGTATTCATTAACGTCATTGGAACTGTATTTAGTGCCATACTCCATTCCAGATTTGGAAATACAAACACCGGCCAGTCATGGTGGCTCTTATCTGTAATCCCAGCACCTGGGAGGTCAAGGTAGGAGGATCACTTGAGCCCAGGAGTTCAAGACCAACCTAGGCAACATAGCGAGAACTAGGAGGAAGGAAGGAAGGAAGGAAGGAAGGAAGGAAGGAAGGAAGGAAGGAAGGAAGGAAGACAAGCAACTACCATTCATGAAGCTTTTCTGAACAATGGGGAATAGCTAGCTAAAGGGAAACAAACAGTGCATGATATGGCAAGGGCTTTGCTTTGGTCTTTATGGCAGCAGTAGAGAGGACATGGACAGCCAGGAAGTTTGAGCTGGGTATTCAAGGGTGAGGAGGACTAACTGGGTGAAAAAAGGTGGGAGAGGTATTTGCAGTGGCATGCAGCCAGTGTGGCTAAGTTCAGTTATGTGCCAGGAAGTGGGAGGAGCTGAGTCTTCTCAGGAGGGTAGGCAGAGAACAGGTCATTAGGAGCCTTTCCTGCCGTGCTCACGGTCAGGTCTCTGGGCCATGCCAGGGAGAAATCCTGGACATTATTTACACAAAGGAATAATATGAACAAATTAGTTCCACAATATAGAAGATACATTGAAGATGAGCCATGCTGGAGGCAGTGAGGCGGCAGAATCAGTGGTATTGATGACAGTAGGTGCGAGGCAGAGGGAAAAGTCACAGATGACTCTAGGACTGGGGAATGGTGGTACCAATCACAGATCGGAACAGAGGAGGAGAAAACGCTTCACGATGATGGACTCAGATGTGAACACGCTGGGTTTGAGTTGCCTGTGGGATATACCAATGAACAGAGAGATGAATAAATCTGGAACTAAAGATTCCATAGACCCAGAAGCCCCTCCGTCAGTCCCAGCTCTCCTCTAGTGGGGCCCTAATGTCTGCACTTGGAACTCTTCCAGAGAGGAACAAAGAAAGCTGACTAATAAGAAGGGCCCTGGAAAAATGAAGCTTCATGTAGGAAAAACTCAGCTCCTGTAGATAGCAGATAATCATAAGGCGGATCATCCCTACTTTTGTGATAAACAGAAGTTCTGAACGTTCGCAAGCCAATAAAACATTTTGAAGCCTTGAAGATTAGTGAACTTTAAGATCTTGGATGAGTGCCATGCAGAAAATGTTTCCTTCATGAAGGTGTCATTATAATAATGAATGTTTTGCATTTGGGGAAGTGGTGTAATATTTGGAATGTTCAGCCAAAGGGAAAAAGATTAGCAGCTAGTTCTAATGACTTCTGGAGAGCATGAGAATTTTAGTTTGAGTCTTTTGGGTTTTTTCCACCCCAAAGTCAAAGCAAGGGTAAAATACAGAAAAACTGAAAACAAAAATTGGTAGGCTGGCTTGATCATAATAATTACAAGAGTACTTGATCATCTGTATCAGGATTTTTAAAAGTGCTTTGACACACATTATTTGATTTGAATTTATATTTATAAGCAAACAACCTACAATGAATGCAGGCTGGTTGTGACCATTCTCCCCATTTAAAGAAATACGACACAGAAAATAGCTTCATCTTCAGCAGCCTTTGAAAATCCAAAGCAGGATTCTCTTTTTGATGTATAATAATTCTCCCTCCCTCCCTTCTTTCCTCCTTCTCTCCTTCCTTCCCTCTTTTCCTCCCTCTCTCCCTTCCTTCCTCCCACTCTTTCTTCCTTTCTCCTTTCTTTCCTTCCTTCTTTCAAAGAAGAATGCATTGAGTACTCTGCCATATACTATATATACAATACGCTGAATCTAATAAATATCTTATATAACCTGTGCTTCCAAATTATTCTATCTTCAAATAAACATTCCTTTTGGATATCTGTATACAAGAAGATGAGAAATGGCATACATGATGGTTCAAGGCATGGGCCCTGGGTCCACTTACAAGCTCTTTGACTTGGGCCAGTTAATTAAACTTTCATGTTTCTGTTTCCTTACTTGCAAAAGAATACCTCCCTCAGAGAGTTGTAGGAGTACTAAATAAGTAACTACTTATAAAGCCTTTACCTGGCATGCCATAAATATTATGTAAGTGTGCTTAATAAATAAATGAGCTGGGTCAGGAGAAGATTCCTGTGTGAGAGAAAGATTATGCTTTATTCGTATTGCTCAGCAACTTGTTCACACAATCGTAACTAATCTGCACATACATGGGAGCAGGACACGCGCTTTAGTGCATCTCTTCTTTCCTCCATCTGGAAGAAATTCCATAGATGAAGGGGTTTATGAAAACCAATTACATATCACCAAGCATCTCTTAAAAGGGCTCGGATCCAATGCCTGCTTAAGGAAGAAAATACTACCTCCTTCCAAGAATGCATCCTTGTTCAAATCCCGGGGGCATTCCATATCTGAAATGTAGAGGCTAATGACTCTCAGAAATAACTTTTGGAGATTTTTTAGCTGATTTCATCCATTTCTGCCATTTGGGTGGGTAGGAAGCTTGTACAGTCTGCTACCAGTTCTTCCCAACTGCTGGAGAAGAAGAATATTCACTCACGATTTCTTCTACTGAAGTCGTGAGGTCATGGCATGATTTTTTTTCTTTTGTCCTTACAAGGAAATCTTCAAAACTTTCTTCAGACAGGGAACCAAAAATAGTGACAAGAAGAAAGGGTTGCCAAAGATGTGTCCTTTTTTCCTCCTTCATTTCATTTATAGTAAAATCTTAAATCTATGAGAGCGGTTTGCGTGTTCATCTCACTAGACACTGTTTATTTCAAGTGGTAATTTGCATGTTCCTCTCACTAGACATTGTTTATTTCAAGTGGTAATTTGTGCTACATTTACTCCATAGCTCTGTATATCTGATGTTTAAATACCAAGAGTAACTACTAGTCCTTTCCCTTCTTTGTTACTTACCAATAATTTTTCAGAAAGTTGTGCTCACCTCTTTCTATCTCTGCCAAATTTCATGAGATTTCTACGGTGTCAGAGAGGCAGCATGGAATAGAAACATCAGAGCCTCTGTGGCAGGAGACTCGGGCTCAAGTTCTGATCCACCATTGACTCTGAACCTAGAAAAAGTCATCTCCCTTCTGTGCTCCCTCACTTACAAGACATGGGTGATGACACTGATGTCTTCCCTTCCTTCCTCACAGAGCTGTCAAGAGGATCAAGTTAAATAATGATATAGAAGCCTGCAAAAGCTCTATTTAAAAGTAAAATTTATGCTTTATGCATTTTCCTGTATGCATAGTTCACAATAAATAAGCTTATAATAAATTAAATCTGGAAACAATAACTATATGGCAATTATAAAGAACTGTCAAAGTTCCAAAACAAAAGGTGACACTGAAATGTTTGTTGGTATAAAATGCTATAAAATATATATATTATATATATATATATTTGGCTAGAGTATTAGACACATCAGTGCTCTCCTGAGGACTACAAACTTTTGATTAGGTATCCCTGACATTTTAGAGCCTAAGATTCAGAAAACAGGTTGTATTTTTTTTCCCAAGGGTGACATTTTTGCTTGTTTCTTTCACTCATTTGAATTGCTGCTTTGCTTTCTGAGATGAGTCAAAGATATTGATAAGTGAAATCAAGTTTGTGGCAGATATTAGTTTTCCAACAAATATCCATCTTCTCCTTTTTTCAAATTAACTAAACCCTGGTTTTTAGATGTGTACGCTGATAGCCAGCTACAAGATGACATTTCCTATTTACAGGTAGGTGTGATCTTTTGCTGTGTTCTGGGCAAAGAGAAGCAAGAGGATTACTTCTCCCATCCCATCCTACTGTTTGGAAAGTGATTGAGATGGCAAAACTTGCAGCAGCTGTCTTGGACATAAAGAAGCAAGCCAAATCCTAGGGATGGACAAGCATAAGACATAATGACTTTGAATCCTTGGTGACAATGGAGTCAACACACAAACTCTGAACCACCTAGCTCTAGACTTCTTATATGTGTGGAAGGATTAAACGACTACCTAGTTTACCTTTTTGAGAAGGTTAAGGGGAAGGTCTCTGTTATTCACTGCTGAAATTAATTTTACCTGAAAAAAATCAATCTACAGCCCATCAATTTCAAAGACAAATTTGAACCCTTTACCTAAAGTAAGATGGCCAGAGACAAAATACATTGTTCAGCGTGATTTTTTTTTTTTTTTTTTTGAGTTGGAGTCTCACTCGGTCACCCAAACTGGAGTGCAGTGGCCGCTCCCGGCCACCGCAGCCTCGCCTGCTGGGTTCCAGCGATCCTTCCGCCTCAGCCTTCCGAGCAGCCGGAATTACAGGCGCGCGCTACCATGCCCAGCTGATTTTTTGATTTATCGTAGAGATAAGGTCTCGCTACCCAGGCGGGTCTCGAACCCACGGGCTCAGGCAATCCACTCACCTCAGCCTCCCAAAGGTGCAGGATTACAGACTGAGCCACCAAGCCCGGCTTCCAGCATGATTATTTGGCAATTTACTGATGGTTTTTTGATAAAACTCTACCACTCCTGATTTTTAGTCTCTGGCAAGCCACATGACGTTCACACAAATAAAAGTCCAGGTATGTCAACCAGAACAGAATTAACAAAATAGCTTCAAAAGGGAATAAAAGAAAGAACTCTATCTGCAGGAACCATGAGCCCATAATTTAATGTGCAGCAACAAGGAAATTTACCTGAACAACATTTGTACCTGTATTTGGAAACTAATGAGGTGATTAGACACTCCATTTCATTTATTGGACAGCACATTGTTTTTGCATTGTTACAACAGACAGTCCCTTCAGGAAGGCACAATTCAGTCATCTTGTTCTCAGACAATGTGGTGCTCTGAATAAATTCCTTCTTTATTCACTCGGAAGGAATTTATGAAGTTCCTACCGTATACCAGACTACATGTGACTTTTGCTCACACAGGTCTTCTTTGTGAGGTAACATCTCTTTATTCTCTCCTCATCTGAGGCCAATGTTTCTGACAGGCCCAGGTCTGGTCCAAGAAAACTTCCCTGACCACTACGGCCCTGCTCAGTTTCCTGCTTCTGCACAGCGATTGGGCACTTAGCAAATGCTGTGTTTGTTCCACTGCTGAGAGAATGTTTTGAGCTCAGAGACACATCACTGGTGCTTAATAGAGGCTTGTGAATGAGATCATGCTCATGCAGCACTTTACAGTTTCTTTATGCCAACGTTAATAGGGCATCTCGTGCATGCCTTATGCAATACTAAGCGCCAGTGGGGAGAAAAGAGGAATAAGACTCGGACTCACAGGACAGCTGGAGGAATAGAAGTATGAAGTGATCATTATAATTCCATATTATATGTGCTAGAAAAGAGCTCAGAGAAAGTGTTAGAGAAGAGGCTACTGATTTATCTTTGTACCTTAAAACAGATTTCACAGAAGCGACAGAGTACCACCAGCTCAGGAAGGGAAAGGAAAGGCCAGGTGTGAGAGAGTCATTCACACCCGTTCCATCAATGGCCTTCCCAAACTCTTGTGAAGTAGACAAGGCAGTTTTGTATCTTCACTTTACAAACAAGAAACTAGGAGCAAAACATGTCAGAACCTTGCCCAGAGGCTCCCTGTAAGGAGAAACTAAGCAGGACCTAGAGCCTGGACTCTGACTCTTAATCCTGTTCTCTTTCTACCATACTTAACTGCCTCCCAAAATAACACTGATGACCATGATTTCTGCCCCAGAGGAGGTCAGGTGTTTCTTATTTTCTCCGTTGAAATGAGTCAAGAAATCCAATTCATTTGATTTACTGCATTTTCCCCTTCCATTCTTCATAATTCTCTCATTTATGAGGCAAAAGTTTTCAGTAATTCCCCTTCCAGAAATCTTCCCTAAGGAAATACTCAGAGAGGCAGACATAGATTTATGTTCAAAAACTTTCATTGCAGAGCTATTTATAATCATAGAAAATAGGAAACAACCTAAATTTCCAACAAAAACAGATGAGTAGGCAGGCCCTACACATCTTTTCATACAATTTTAATAATTTTTAAATGCTTACCATTAATGTTATTGGAAAAAAAGACAGAATAAAGGCTTGCTATCCAAATTTTCTTGTTGAGTGTGCACATCTATATATGCAGAGAAAAAAGCAAAGCACACTCAGCACAATGTCTACAGTGTTATTTTTGTACAATTTTTTTGTATTTTCTATGTTTTCCACAATGTGTGTTGTATCATCAGTAAAAATAAAAATAAAAATTGTGTAATAGAATGCAAAAGTCATTAAGAGGGCCATATAGTAGAGACTGGATTCCTGTCTTAGTTAAGGTTCTCCAGAGAAACAGAACTAATAGACTATGTGTGTTTGCACGTGTGTACTTGTGTGTGTGTGTGTGTGTGTGTGTGTGTGTTTCTAGAGAGAGAGATTGATTTACTTTATGGAGTTTTAGGGAACTGGCTCTTGCAATTATGGAGGCTAACAGGTCGAACTCTGCAGGGTAGTGCAGGATAGGCTGGCAGGCTAGACACCCAAGGAAGAGCTGCAGTTCCAGTCTCAGGGCAGTCTGCTGATAGAATTGTCTCTTATTTGGGGAGGGTCAGTCTTTCTTGCTAAGGACTTCAATTAAGTTGGTAAGGCTCACCCACATTGTGGAGGGTAATCTGCTTTACTCAAAGTCTACTGATTTAAATGTTAATGTCATCTTTAAAATACCTTCACAGAAACATCTAGAATAATGTTTGACCCAATATGTGGGTACTGTGGCCCAGCCAAGATGGCACATTAAAATTAACCTATAATCCTTACCCATTGAGGGTTTCAATTAAGATTTCTCCCAGCAGTCCTAAAGATAGGGCTTTCCATCTCCCTGTTGCTCAGCAAAGGGTCTGCCTGATGCTCTGCAGATGTTGGGAGGAGTGGACAGGTGAGTGAGGGAGTGAAGTGCCAAGGGGATAGGAAACAATATTACAGAGTTATCAACTCAGAATGTCACAAATCTACATCAGGATCCCTTAGCCTGGAACATGACCAGCCACCTCAGAGTTTTCCACCTTGCATCTCAATATAAAGGTCAGCCCCAGACACCGCACTTGCCCCGAACCCTATGCTACCCACCTATATGGACCTACCAAAAACATGCCCATAACCCAAGGGCTACTGAGGACACCCAGTTCACCCCAGTAGTTTTGCCCTGCCCTGAGCAATGGTCAATGGGAGTCAAGAGTCCTATAGGACCAAAGACGTGGGTCCTCTGGGGTGTAGGGCTCCAGCTAGTGCCCTCTGTTGCTTTGGTCCAAGCAGGTGGCTATGGGAGCAGCTCTTCACTCTGAGCTACAGTTGGACAGTGCTCCTGCTGCCTAGCCCTGAGGAGAGCATATGGCATCTCCAGCCACCAGGGAGTTCTCTCCCATCTTAGAATGTGGGCTTCTGTCCTCTTCTAGTTTTTTTGTTTTATTGGCTCCACCCTTGTCTTAGGTTAGAGTCCCTCTTGAAGCCACAGAGCCCCAGATCCTGACCCTCCAGTGATCCACCTCACTCTGGAACCACAGAGGGACAGGGTTCCAGGTTCCCAGTTAGTTCAGACAGCAAAGAAAGCAGTGAAGACATTTTGGCCGGGCTCGGTGGCTCAGCCTGTAATCCCGTGCCTTGGGAGGCTGAGGTGAGTGAATTGCCTGAGTCCGCGGGTTCGAGACCCGCCTGGGCAACTTGGCAAGACCTCATCTCTACAATAAATCAAAAAAATTAGTAGGGCATGGTAGCGCGTGCCTGTAGTTCCAGACACTTGGAAGGCTGAGGCAGAAGGATCGCCGGAGCCCAGCAGGTCGAGGCAGCAGTGGCCGGGAGCGGGTCACTGGATGACAGAGTGAGACTCCAACTCAAAAAAAAAAAAAAAAAAGACATTTCGATATCCACAATCTCCAAGCAAAGACCAGGAAACTCAAGGGGCCTGTAAAGTCATGCAAAAGCAGAAACAGGGAGTGAGAACAGCCTCCTTATACTATGGGTAGATAAAAATCTGTTCAACATGGCAATGTTCTAGTCATGCAAAAAGTATTTTGTATAAAAAAAATCTGCTTTGATGAATAAGTTCAGCAATCTCTCTTATTTCATAGGATAATTCAGACAAAAGCCTCCTGATTGAGAGACTATGCTTTTATTTGGGGGTGGGAATAGGTGTGCTCAGTAGACATCTGACCATATCAACTGCTATCAGAGGCAGGTTTGAGGTAGAGTAAGGGAACTGGGCATCCCCACATGGTGGAGTGGGCCTGGGAAGTGTGCTTGTTCCATTCTAAACAGTCATGTTGACCTGCCATCTATGGGTGTTAGCTCTATGTAGAGCAGGTGAGAAACGTACCTGGGAGGCAGGACTCCCAGAACATCAACAGTCTGAAAAGTGCAGGTCATAGATGTTATCTGACGTGATAATACACTTACCATGTGCCAGGCAGTGTTCCAAGATTGCCTAGATAATCTCACTTAATCCTCACAATGGTTCTATGAAGTGACTAAGAAATTCTCTCTGTTTTATAACCATGGAATCTGAGACCCAGAGGGATGACATGATTTGACTAGCCCAGGGCACACATCTAGTCAGTGGTAGAGCTGGGACTCCACTGTAATCCCACAACCAACACTCTTGAACACACACACACATACACACAGAGAGAGAGAGAGAGAGAGAGAGAGAGAAAGAGAGAGAGAGAGAGAGAGATTTCTTGGGATGCCAAAGTCAGATGCCTTTTCTTTTTCTCCTCTTACACAAAAATGGAATACAAGCTCACTTTCTCACCTTCTCAGTCCCAGTCTGAAGCAATTATCTGACCCCTGTTTTTATTCCATCTTCCCTCAATATTCCAGTTGCGAATCTAAACCCTGTATCCTGGGCCAGATCTTCTTTATGCTCCTGTTGTGGGAGCTCCAGTTCCAGAAGTCAACTCTTCCTGGGATAAACTGGCATTCAGAGCGCCCTTGGTGGCTGCCCTCAGACACCTGCTTCCTTGGCAATGGCAGGGCAATGTGGAGGAGAAGCAGATAAGCCCTGGATCAGGACCAGAAGACCGCAATTCTACCTCTAACCAACAAGGTAGCCTCCCTGGGCTACCCTGGTTTTTATCTCTAAACTGAAGGACTTGGTTTCTAAAACATTAACAAAAGATGTGATGTTTCAGTGGTTTTTTCCAGGGTTGCAAGACTGGTCATTTTTCTTTTGTATCCACCATACTTTCCCAGGGAACTTTCTGACCAGTCTTTGGGCAAGAATGAGATACAAGGAGATTTATTTTAGAAAACTGGTCATCTAGACACATAAGTGTTTATGGTGTCCTTTGAGGCACAAAAAGAAAAACCCAGACACTGTCGGCAATTCATCTTTGCCACGTCTCCCAGAGGAGGTTTCTGATGAGCGGGTTTGAATTCATTCCTCAATTCAGAACAGCTTGTTCTTTTTTTCCCAGGATATTTGCAGAGGAGAATTCTAGGACTACTCACAGCCATTTAGCAAACATAAACATAAGGCTAAATGACTAACCTTTTAAAATCAATAAGTTATCGGGGACCTAGTTTTTAGAAAGGTAAATATTTGCAATTTATCCATTCTGTGCATTAAACAGCATTAGGAAAACACCAAAGAACAAAAACAATCTCTGAGAGGCAGGTAGGTGCCCAGAGGCACTGAGAAAGCTGAGTTGAAGCTAAGGGGCCACGTGGTTTTAGAGAATTCCCCTTGCCAGAGCTAGAGCACAGCTGGCTTCACTTTGATGCACCACCCTGGCCTTTGGAAGTTGCTGATCCTTCCTTAGAATGGTGGGATTAATGCAGCGAATCTCATCCTCTTTCAGAACTTGCTGGGATCCCTTAAGCCAAATGAAAAAATAAATATAGTTTGCGTCTCGGAAGCCAACCAAGTGGGTGGAATGCAGATATTCTGTCATTCCTTTTGGTTTCTTCCTTTAGGAAATTCTCCCTCCCGAGGTAGAAACCCCCAAAACTATTCTTTCCAGCTTCACTTGCTTCTAAAGTATAGGCATGTAGCTTTGGGCCAGCTACATAATCTACGAGGCCCAATGAATATTGAAAACATGGAGTCCCTTATTCAAAAAGCAGGAAGAAAAAAGGACAAAGGTACTAAAATATAAATCACTTTTCTTTTAAAATATTTTATTACTTATAAAATGTGCTATAGGGTAATAGTCATATATTAATCAAAAATGTACAAATTACAAAACAATTGTGTCCATTTTAAATAAAATGAGAAAGAATGTTAATGTGATATCTTGATTGATTATAAGATTTTTCTGACTTGCTTATCTGCAAATTCATTTATTAGGTCATTAAAATGTATGTTTTTAGCAACATAATTTTTAATCAGTATAATTGATAGTGATGTCAGTTTTCCTTGGCAAATGCAAGATCACTAATGATCTTTAATAATTTTTAATTTTGAAGACTTTTCTGTTAATGCCACATTGCTGGAGTGTTAGAAGTATTTTTATAGTATGACAACATTGAAATAAATTTCTGATAATTTTTTGAAATACAAACGTTAGTGCATCTAGAACTGACAATTATTGCAGAAAAAAATTTCCAAAAAGATTTAACTCCCCATACAGATAAGTTTTGTGTGAGTCTGAACTTAATGTCAGATGCAAATTTATATAATGGTATTTTAATGTTTCTTCTGACATTTCCTGTAACTTGTTGAAGTCATAAAGGAAACTGAAAGTAGCTCTGTGATTTGTAAACAGCTTTTCCTATTCCATCACTATATCTTTAATTACAAACAAAATCAATCTTAAAATTATCTTCTTTGTTAATTCTGTATTGGTTCATCTAAAGTTTCATATGGAAGCAGAGTTCTTTTCCATCAAATGTGACAGTCAAAATTTGTTTCTAACCCCATGGATATTTGCTTTGCAATGTTACAGCAGTTTTCAAAACCAGAGATTCTAAACTCTTTGAAGAATTCTGATTCCCTGATATGCTTTATTGAGATATCTCTGTGTATGCTTTTCTTTTGTAATAACTTACCAAGTACCAGCATTTCCTATCTGGCTCTTAGGTTGGTGAGTTAATATTTGTGCAGATGCTACAAGAAGACACAGATACCTGTGGTCTCTGCTGTATCCGCTGTTCAGTCTTTTCTCTCTCCCAGGGCCATGGCCCCCACCACCAAAAGCACCATTTCTTTTTTTTAGGACTATATGAGAATTTGTTACACAGGTATATTGTGTGAAGGCAAGGTTTGAGCTTCTGATGAAACTGTTTCTGTTTCTGCTGCTGTTGCCATCATGGCTACCAATCTAAACCCAGACTGCTGCCCGGCTCCCACCCGGGAACTCAGGGTGTCCTGGACTATCCCAGGCAGGGGTATGGACACTGCGCATCCGAGCCAACTGCTTGGTGCATTCACTGTCCTCACACCGGCGGCCCTGAGTCCAGGTGTGCCTGTGCTGTGACCCAGTGTACCACCTCTGCACAAACATGCTCCGTAGTCCCATCAGACTTCACATTCAAAACCCAAGTTCAAAGATAAAATCACTGAGAATTTTGAGACAGCGACGGTAGCCAAGCATTAAACCAAGTGTGAGAACTCTTTTGGGAGAGGAGGCCTGTGCGACTGCATAGGTTGCACGCCACAAAGCCACCCTGCATGTAAACACAGTTTCTTGATCAGACACATTCTGCAAGAGTTTGATTCAGAAGCAAGCTGTGTCAAGAAACAGGTGTGGAATATTATGCAGCCATAAAAAAGGACAAATATATGAACTTTGCAGCAAATTGGATGGATTTGGAGTCGATCATACTCAGTGATTTATCACAGAAACAAAGAACTGAGTTCCATATGTTCTCACTCATAAGGTGACCTTGAACAATTACAATGCTATAAGAAAGCGATTGGCAGCCAGGCTCAGTGGCTCAGCCTGTAATCCCAGCGCTTTGGGAGGCCGAGGTGAGTGGATTGCCTGAGCCCGCTGGTTTGAGACCCATCTGGGCAACTTGGCGAGACCTCATCTCTACAATGAATCAAAAATTAGCCAGGCATGGTAGCGCGCGCCTACTTGGAAGGCTGAGGCGGAAGGATTGCTGGAACCCAGCAGGTCGAGGCTGCAGTGGCCGAGAGCAGCCACGCACTCCAGTCTGGGCGACAGAGTGAGACTCCAACTCAGAAAAAAAAAAGAAAGAAAGTGATTGGCAGTAGCGGAAGACTGTCAGGGGAAGGGGGGGTGGGACTGGCAGTTGAGGGAAACTGATAGGGAAGAGAGGGGCATACCTCATCAACAAGGGTACCTGCATGATCAATGTTTGTATACCTAACCCTGAATTGTACCCCACATCTTTATAATAAATAAATAAATTAAAAAGTAAAAAAAATGAAAAACCTATAGCAAGGTTGCAGGTTACAAGTTCAACATACATATACAGCAAGTCTTCACTTAACGTCAGCAATAGGTTTTTGGAAGCTGCAACTTGAAGCAAAAAGATGTACAGCAGGTTGTCAAATAACGTTGTTTCATTCAACATCAATTTGTTATAACACTAATGAGGAAAAAACTGGAAAAAAAAAGAAAAGAAAAAGAAAAAGGTGTATTGGAAGCTTCTGTTTGGCCAGCATGATGGCAGATAGAGGTCGTGTGCCTCTGGGATAGATGGTAGCAGCTTCAGGTGTGGAATCTGTAGCTGGAGTGATGGGGTGGAGACAGTGGCTCCTCAATCAGGCCAGTAGGAAATGGTTCTGGGAGTTATTCCTGGGTATGTACCCAAAAGTCCATTTTTTATGCCCTCCGAGGTCCTATGAGCCATCTAATATGCCCTAATAGACTTCTTCCTACTTGTACTAGATAGAGTGAATTCTTGTTTGTAGGAAAGAATTCGCTCAACCTAGTGATGATATAGTATGTATCCTTTTCTCCATTTTACAGATGAAGAAACTCAAATTCATAGAGAGCTTGCCCATGCCACAGAACTAGTGAATGGTAGAACAAAGATTCAGACCCAAAGCCTGGGCTCTTAACCACAGCACTGCACCAAATCTTCTTCATAAGACATCAGAAAACTCACGACACTTCATGTTATACTGCATCATAACTGTACTGAATGTCTGTTCATTTTTTGCCTTGACTAATATCTTTCCCATTTCCAACTGCGTCTTCTACATGTGGTGGGATTGTCAATCACATATCCTGACTCCCCAGTGAATGGGAGGTATATGGTGGAGGTTGGGCCAGTCGGAGTAGTCCTTCTTCCTAAACAATGATGGATCTAGTGGTGAATTTTTTTTGCAGACAAAGTCATTCAGAGACCTCTTTGGAGAACTAATATGGGTAAGAGGATCTCTCATTCTAAAACTGTGTTCATTACGTGAGCTAACGAGGGCCATTTTTCCCATTCAAATAAAGAGCGTCTATTTGAGTAAGAAGCCAGCACAGAAAAAAAAAAAAAGCAGAGTCCCTGAATCTAGCCATTTTTGAAACCTAATGAATGAGTCAATAAAATTTTCTTTTTATCAATGTTAGAGTTGGTTTTCTGCCTCTAAACATACTTTTTAAAACTACAAAAATACTTTACATAGCAGAAGGGGTGACAGACTTGAGTCATACTTCTTGGCCACCAACTGCGCCTGCCTCTGTAACCGCTTGTGAAGTCTTCTACTTTGACCCAAATAGCTCTTCACTAGGGACTATCACTTTTTCATTATTCATTTTCCATTCCTGTTCACAACATTGAGCAAGAATTACTGCTATATCCATCCACTCTACACATAACTCCTGCACCTGTCTTTCTCATTACCCCTTCTCCCCAGCCATACCTAACTCCCAAATAAAAAGCATCATGGATCCTTGTCAGAGACAGAGATACAAAGAAAGAACTTCTCCTGAAATTCCAGGCCATCTACACAATATCTGGTAGGAGCAGAAGCAACATGGAATATTGTAGATGATGTGATTTATTTTTCAATAATGTGATTTGGGTAATGTCAGCATTTGGGCTTCTTCAGAAAGATAAACTACAAGGTACTAAAAGGTAATGTGAAGATGATCTCTCTGTCAGTGTCAGCCACATGTACAGTGGCTCTCACTATTAAACAAGAAAGGAGTTCATAGGGACATGGACATGGCATTAAATAGCACTGAATCAGAAGTATACTAATTGTTCCTGAATCTAATCAAGACAAAACATCAGACAATCAGGATCTTAGAATTGGTTTATAAAGTAACTAGCCTACATTCTTCAAAAATGTCAATAAAAGACAAAGAAAGGCTAAGGAACTGGTCCAGACTTACCACTTAATGCAAAACAGGATCTGCAGTGGTTCCTGTTCTGGAAAAAAATGAGATTAATCACATTTTGAGGTCAACTGACAAAACTGAATTATAGATTGCAGTCAGAGAGAAGTATTGCATTAATGTCAAATTTCCTGAATATGATAATTACACTGTGGTTATAAAAGAGGATATCCTTGTTCTTAGAAAATACATACTGCAGTATTAAGGTCATGGTGTATGCGACCTACTTAATGGTTCAGGAAAAGATTATGAATATATATATATATATATATATATATATATATATATATATATGGAGAGAGAGCGAGAGAGAGAGAGGGAGAAAGAGAGAGAGAGAGAGAGAGAGAGAGAAAGCCAGTGTTCAAACTCGTAAGTCTACTGAAGCTATTTTGCATCATCCTAACAACTTTTCTGTAAGTTTGAAATCATTTCAAAACTAAAAATTACCTTAAAGGAGAACTAGCCTGTCTTGCAAGTTTCTTTCAAACTTCATGATTACGAAAAAAAAAGTATCCGTTCATAACTATTATATCTTTAACATTTTCCTAGCATTTGCAAATCCCACCTCTTCATAAAGAAAGCACCAGTCTCAGGCTCAGTCTTTGGCAAGCAGCAGTCATTAGCTATAATTTAATAGCATTGTTTCATTTTCATCTATTTATTTTTGCACTTATTTTTTGTTTATGGCAAGTGGTGTAGCATTCCTTATACAATAAGACATAAAATTACCTTTTAAATAAATGCATATAATTTTAAAATAAGTTAATGTAAAGAAAAATATTACTATAAAGGTACAGTTAGTATTTGGAAGGTAAAGATTTGACTTTAATGATTATTACCTGACATTTAGGAAACACTGGTCTATTCAAATGGCTTCATATTACAGGTAAGTAAACCAGAACGCTGAAAGTTAAGTGGCTGGTCCAAGATCACACAGTCCCTAGTGATGGAGACAGGGTAGGAATGCAGACCAAGGAGCTCTCCCCAGTCCATTGTTTGTTTCACCACAGCACATCATTGCTGTGACTCATGGCACAAAAGTATTATGAGCCAATCTTACAATGAGAAACATTGCTTAGAGTGATGCCATCTATTATTTACACAAGCACACGCATGACAAAAGTTATCCTTTTGCAAATCAGACAACTCCCAACAAAATCAAAACTCACCATTTGCCTTTGATACTGAAACAGTTTTGTTTCTTCTTTTTCCATTTCCAGCGTGACGAGTGGAATGGACAGAGTGAGTCATTCCTATATAGTTTATAGACAAATTCAAACATTCTTTTAAAAAGCTCATAGCCAGATATGGTTGCACGTGCCTATAGCCCCAGTTACTTCAGAGGCTGAAGGAAATGTGAGGATCACTTAAGGCCAGGATTTTGAGACCTGCCTAGGCAACAGAGTAAGATTCATCTCTAAAAAAATAACTTGAAAAAATTCCTGGCTGGGCACTGTGGCTCATGCCTATAATCCCAGCACTTTGGGAGGCCGAGGTGAGAGAATTGCCTGAGCCCATGGGTCCAAGACCCGCCTGGGCAACTTGGTGAGACCTCATCTCTACAATAAATTAAAAAATTAGCCAGACATGGTGGCGCACTCCTGTAGTTCCAGCTACTTGGAAGGTTGAGGTGGAAGGATCGTTTGAGCCCAGTAGATCGAGGCTGTCGTGGCCGTGAGCATGCCACTGTACTCCAGCCTGGGGGACAGAGTGAGATTCCAACTCAAAAAAAAAAAAAAATTCCCATCACCAAATTATAAAAATTTTGAAAAAGAATTTAAATTAAAAAATGTTTAAGTAGAAAGTACTCATATAATCCCAGAATTCTGGAAGCTTGAAAGAACAGCTAATTCACTCTTATAAATAGTTTCAAAAATAGTTGAGGAAAGCAAAGCTGGGCACTGACTTGTTCCGAGGCACTGGCCCTGGACCCAGTTCTCACGCCCACAGCTTCTGGAGTTGACAGCTAAAAGAGTTTCCTTTTTCTCCGATGTTCTTGTTCTCTCAACACTACTTTCCATAAATCTGTGGGTAGATTTTATTTGGTCTTCAGTGAAAAATTAGAACCGTGGGATGAGTGCTAATGGGTCTGTCTGATCCAGTCCCTCGGCTAATGTCAGGGAATTCAACCCATAAACCTCATTCGTAAGAAAAGGACACCCCTACTTCCAAGGGTGTCAGAGAAGAGTATTTTACAACTTCCTGACACTCATTCCAGGGTTTAGCCACTCTGACTGCCAGAACTTGGCTAATCAAATCCACCTGACCACGAATGCACGCCCACCCCTCCTTGTTCCCCTCTCTGTGGAGAGCAAATGGCCTCCAGTCTTTGCAAAATAGTCTTTATGTGCTTGAAGATTATTACCCATCCTTCCCTTGACCTTCCTCCCTAAGGTGAATTTATCATAGTGTTCCCATCTTTGTGCAAAAATATTTGCCAATCTAGTCATCTCAACAGCTCACCCTTGAGTTTTCTTGCTATTTTTTCCTACCACTCTTAAGTCATTGAGTCTAGAACAGAGTATAGTATTTTGGGGTGTATGCAGTCAGAGAAAAATATGCCTACCACCCCTGCTTCTTTGGAAGGCCTCAAACACACAGAGCCTGTCGGGATCTCCTGAACTCTCCATGCCTGAGTAAATCTGTTGTGAGGCCCTTGGAATCCTAAACATGCCTTTGGTTGTTCAAGTTCCACCCACATACATTTTAGATTAGAGGTAGTGGAGGAGGGATCTCGGAGACAAACCCTCAAACTTCTTAAGTGGCAAGTCCTGGTTAGTGCTAGGGTCAAGGATGCTCTAGAGGACCACTGAAAGCTTAACCGGGTTCTAAAGCCCCATAGAAAACCAAATTAACTACGAGGGTAAATCAGACACAGGTCATTCTGGGACTTGCCAAACTCTTACCAAAGTAACCCAATTACCTGAGGCTGCATGTGGAATGATTTTAGGGACATGAAGAAATCATAGTGAGTTGCCCTTCTCCCCAGTATTATGGAAGAAATTTTATGCTGTGTCCTAAAATTTCAATTTACTTAAACACCTTTGGGCTTCATTTAGCAATTCTATAGAAGATTCTTGCCCTGCCCACCTTGCAGAAGCATGAGAATGAGTAACATAGGTTGGCACCTTTTGAAAACTGGCAAAGGGAGAAACAGATGGAGATGGGGAAGAGGGCTCTAAGAGAGAACTTTCACATGGCTCTGTCTCTGAGATAACCTCAAAACTGCCTCAGTCCTGGATGGTCACCAAAGCCAGGGACAGCCTAAAAAACCCACCTGGACAGGTTCGAGTCAGACTCAAAATTTCTAGACTCCCTCAGGGCCTAAGGAATGGTTGTCAACTGGTTGCATCATGGACAAGCCAGTGGCGGGAAAATTATTCTGTCAACAGACCTTTATGATGATTGCTGGAAGCTAGTGGGTCAAAATGTCTCACCTTTTTCATGGGGAAACTGAGGCCTAGAGAGGGTGACTGGTCTAAGATCAGACACCAAGCAGTGACAGAACCAAGATTGAAGCTGTCCTTTCCCTCCTTGACCATTTTGGCCCTGTCTTTGAAAAATATGGAGCATCAAACCACTAGAAAGGATGGGAAAGAGTTCTCCATCTGTCTCTGTGACATCTGTGATAGATGGGGCATGTCAACTGCCGTTTTCTGGTTCAGCTCAGATGGCAAATACAGAGTAGGGAAGTGGGAGGCAGGATTGAACAGCGTATGTGTACATTTCACTTCTTTCTTTGCATTTTGGTTACATTTAACAACTTGTTACCTCTTCACAGAGTCGTTTATATCACTTGCAGGAGGCCAAGAATGACATCAACATCTATTAAAACCTAACATTTCACGTTCTCCACTGTAAACATTCACATTGCTTAGTTTCCAGATATAAACTCAAAGTCATTCTCAAGTTGGATGGTTTCTTTCCAAGAAAGTTGGTGTTACTGTAATGAAGTTTACCTAATTAATCTCCTTAAGGAGAGAAGGAGTCCGATGACGACTGTTAATAAAGACCTCAACATTCTTCTTGTAACCAGAGCAAGGCAATCTGCAGACTCGTTGTGGGAGAGACCACAACTTTCCAAATAAATCTTAGTAAAGCTTTGCAGACAGAGCACTTGAACTATTCCCCGACTTGGCTGACTTGCTTTCAGCCTTAGCAAGCCCCGGGTAAACTTTTCTAGAACGTGGGTGAATTTCTATTTACCTGTGGCCTTGGACCCAGAATGGTCCAGGGTCACTGTGCTTGATGCCAAGAACTCATGTAAATGTAGTCAAGGTAAATGTGAGTGAGTCATTGACAGAAACTCTTGGTCTTCCATATTCCAAAGCCCATCCCCTCCCTGGCCACCACTGACACACCGTGTGCATGGACCCATTCCTCGACCCATTTGCAGCACCTTGGCTGCACCAGGTAGTGAGTGTGGAGCAGAGCAACCAGCACTCTCTGCCAGGGGCTTTCCTGAACACCAGTGGAGCCATCTACATATGTGTAACCAAGCACTTCTCTTTGCAGAGGAGCAAGGGATGTCACACCATGGTACAGGAAGCCATGATGGAATGTAAGGAGAACATACCCCTAACTCCCAGCCCTGAGTTTAAGAGGGTAGCAGGAAAAGTGGCACCCACTGTCAAGAGCCTTCTGAGAGATGCTCTCTGTAAAGATGTTAAGGGAACACTGGCATTTGTTAGCCCTAGAACTGGGGACCCGACAGGAATAAAGGGAGTCACTGCATGGAAGCCTGGGGAGATTGGGTCAGAGCACTATGGGCAGAGTTGGGGAAGTTATAAGAAAAGCCTACCAGCTCAGCAGGAAAAGTCTAGGAGTGCAGCAGCAATCCAATTGTCAAGGTTGGGGAGACAGATACCCAAGGGTAACTGGATCCTCACCCCCAAATACAGGCCTGAATTTGCTTAAGTCCTTGCTGATTCAGGACACAACCAGGCTGGGAAGGGAGATGGGTCTGGGCTTGCAGGTAGCAGATGGGATAAAGAATATGGCAGATAACTTGTTAATAATGTCAGCATTATTTCAGCAAAGAAGGCCATAAACAGGTCAGTGGCCTGAGTAGAGTTTTCTTTTTTTCTTTCTTTTTTTTTGAGTGGAGTCTTACTTCATCATCCAGGCTGGAGTACAGTGGCACACTCACGACCTGCTGGGCTTAGGCAATCCCTCCACCTCAGTAGCCAGAACTACAGGTGCACACCTGGCTAATTCTTTGATTTATTGTAGAGATGAGGTCTCACCAAGTTGCCCAGGATGTTCTCGAACCCGAGGGCTCAGGCAATCCCCTCACCTCGGCCTCCCAAATTACTGGGATTACAGGCTCGAGCCACCATGCCCGGCTCTGAGTAGAGTTTTTAAGAACAGGAGCCCTCCACCCCTCCTCACCCTCCCACTCCATCAATGGAAGAAGGTTGTTCAGGCCTTCAAATCATAACATTCTGGAGTAATTCATCCCTGAAAGTTTGTAACAGTCATTCTATGCTCTGCTGCCTCCACTACCCTTTAAGGGGGCTGAAATCTGGCCGGGACTGGGTTCAGCCCTCATTATAATAGCTGGTTTGATCATTTGTGTCCCACACTCATGTCATGAGCAGATGCAAGTTGCAATGACACACATAGCACGTTTGTGTCTTTTCACAACACCGGTCTTTCATTGACTCTAACACAGTCGACACAAGCCATGAGCCACGGTGGTTTCCCAAAGCTGCACTAGTCAGAGTACTCCCAGGTTCACTCGATAGCGCCACAGCACACAGGTAGCTTGGCACAGGTCTATGTTATAAACTTAACCGCTGCATATCACCTGCAGGGTGCAAAACATAAAATGTTACTTATAGTAAAAATATCGGTTCAATCACAGTTACCATCGAGAAGGAGAAAAACACAACAGGTAAAGGATTCCTCCAGGAAACGAAGGTCCTGGAAGAAGAGGAATAACGACTCAGTTTGAGAGGTTGATGAGGAACGAAGCTAGCATGAGGTCGGGTCCGGTCCTTCGTTTGCAGTGTGCACCGCGGTGAAGTCCGCATCTTGCAAGGAAGCTAGTTGGGTCTGCAAGGCAACATCCCTGTGAGTCTACGAGGATGACAAGAACGAGGAGAGCGTTCAGTGGGAGCTCCAAGCTGTGTCCAAGCATGCTACGTGCCCTGATCTCTCTGGAGGATGAACTCAAGTCTCAGTTTGGGTCTGGTCCTTATGTGGTCTGAATCCAGTAAACGTGTTGTTTGGTTTGTGGTTCAAACCATGTTTTCTGCAGGCTTAAATCATAACATGTTGTTCCATGTCCAGGGTCGCCTGCCTGTCTCCAGTTATCCGTTCTGAGTTTACGTTTTTATCAGTTCTTGATGTTTGCAAAGTGTTTTTAAAGTGTTTACAAGGCAAGCATTTTTTGACATTAGTTATTCCATTTTATGTGCTCTATGCACATAAGGGAGGGGACAGATCTATTTCTACAAATCAATTTCTGACACAGAGTTAGCACTTAACAAATATTTGATGAATGAATGACTGTGGCAAACAGTAAAGCTATGCTCAAGCATTCCCCTTCTCCTTCCCCATACACATCCCTGCCTCCAGTGACTTTGGTGCTGGCCCTGTTGGCTTGCTTTGGCCAATGGGATACCAGAGATCGTGACACTGGCATGTGTGAGCAGCAGATGGAAGTGAGGTTGCCAGTCATGGCTCAGTCGCGTACACTTCTGCTTTCTGTCATGGCTGCATGTTGCTCCTGCAGCCTGAGTTCCAGAACAAGAAGATGCAGAAGACATGACAAGCAGACCCAGAGTCGGCCCACAGCCTGGAGCCCAGCCATGGCCCTTCTGCTGTTCTCTTGTAGTCTGATGGAGAAACGAAGGTCAGTTGTGAGCCAACTGGATTTGGGAATTGTCACCACGAAAGCCCTGACATCGGAAGAAAAAGTTTTCTATTTAATTGCGCCCACATGCTGGTACAACGCCTTCAGTTCCTTCGTTTTCCCAAAGCTGAGAGCAGTCGCAAACCCCATACCATCTAAAAAAGTGGGCTTTCTGCTGCCCTCTCCCAGAGAACACCCAGAGAGCTTCCTCCACCCCAGAGGAACCTAATAGTTAACTGTCAAGGGTGCTTACAGTGAAAAGTAGCCTGACAGTAAGTTTACATATCATATGCTAAACATTTACACAACTTTTAAATAAATACAAGCCTCAGGGACTCCCTTTCTTCACCTGCCACTGAAGCATGTTCTCTCTGGTTCTTCAAAGCCCCAGAGTATTTCTACGCTGGTGCTGGAGGCAGAGTTTTGTCTAGGATCTGTCAATGATCTGGTTGAAATCGCAAGGCCTTTTCCTTCCACACCAGTCTTCAGTTCACCTTGGGGAGAACTTTAAGTATAGATTATAAAGGGGGCTGGGAGTGGTGGCTCACACCTGTAATCCCAGCACATTGGGAGGCCAAGGCAGGTGGATTCTTGAGCCCAGGAGTTCAAGACCACCCTGGGCAACACAGGGAGACCTCATCTCTACAATAAATTTAAAAAATTAGCAGGGCATAAAGGTGCATGCCTGTAGTCCCAGCTACTTGGGATGTTGAGGTGGAAGGATCACCTGGGTCCAGGAGGTTGAGACTGTCATGAGCCGTGATCATCATGATTATGCCACTGGACTTCGGTCTAGGCAACAGAGTGAGACCCCAACTCAAAAAATAAATAAATAAATAAGTATGAAGGGACTTTGAGCACAAGAAAAGGGAGACCACAAACACTATGTTTTGCTCAGTCATACTCTTACTCACTGAAGTTGTCCACCCGATATTATATTAAAACACTTGATGAAAAGTGAAAGAAAATGCAGCCAGACCTATGAGATACTAAATAGTCCACTATTTGGAAATAACTCAATGGTTTATATTTCTGTCAGAGTCTGTAATGACATCCACTCTCACAGTCTTGGCCTACACCCATATTCTGATCTTTCCGAATTCTACATTTCCAGCCTTGACTTTTCTCACAAGGTGTGGAGCCGTATAGCCACTTGATGTTTCACAACACCTTGAACTTATTGTTGAAACTGAACTTTGGATATTCCCTGAGCATTGATTGGATCCATTCCCGTATTTCCAGTGTTGATTAAGGACATGACCTTCACCTATTCATCCAAGCCAGAGACCAGGAAGTCTGGTGGTATGGCTTCTTCTCTCTCAGCCCCTGTGTACATCTGGTTATCAAGGCTTGTGGTGTGTTACCCCAAATCCTGTATGGGATAAAGCTGGTTCTAAATAATTTACATATATGTATATAAATAAAGGTTCTATTTATAGTATCTCTGAAATTTCCCTAAAACTCCTTTCCTCAGTCCTACTCAGCATCCCCCACCCAAATTCTCTTAGTTTATCTGGACTATTCAAAAACCTCTTTACTGGACTCTGCATCTAGCCTGGTCACTGCCACCGACCCACAGTCCATCCTTCAGACCAGTGTCCTCCTCTAACAGCACAAATCCAGTGATCTTACTCCCTTCCTGGAAAGCCTTCTGTGGCCTTCCATTGGCTCAGGACAAAGTTCAAAACTTTGTGACTGGCCTGTGGGCTCTGCAAGCTCATCTTCCACAGCTCTCCCAGCCAAATGCAAACAGCCCTTCAAAACTCCAACCATTTCAACGCCCAGTTCTCTTTCCCTGAGTACCTGTGAGCCCCTTGCTTATCCTTTATGACTGGGTGCTAGAAGTCCCGTCTGCCCTCTCTGCACTGTTCAAGACTCTGGGACAGCCCAGCAGCATGGCTTTTGATGGCGTGTTGATGCATGTGCCCCTTCTATCAAACTGGGAGTGGTGTGGAAGCAGCAAACCTGCCTGAACCGTCATTCCACCTCCACGGTCATGCACGTTGCGTGTGTCCCATAGACATCAGTGAAGAAATGGAAGATGGAGGAATGCATATCGGAATAAGTTCTCTAGCCACGGCCTGTGTATCCTCAAGAGGGTAGATAAACGGCTCATCATGTTGATTTTCCTGTCTGTAATGAAAATCAGAATAAGAATCCATCAGATTTCTAAAATGTTGTTCTAAACAGATGGGCAAACAAGTTATTCTCTCCCAGCATTATTTCTATAGGGATGATGGTATTTACTGTAGATATTGAACATGAGTATTCCGATAATTCTGACAATATCATGTTGTCATCCCAGTGCGGTTATATTAGAAGGGGAAATGTTAGGACCAAAGGAATCTAGAACCTAAGCTTTTCCTCTTGAAATGAGAAAGCATTACTCCCCAAGCTTCTATTTTAGCAAAGCTTATCAAGAACACAGACTTTGGAGCCAAACTCTGCAGGTTTGAATCTCTCAGCTCCAGCACTTGCTAGCTCTGTGACTTTGGGATAGTAACTTAACCTCTCTCTACCCCAATTTTTCAATTTTTTTATTATTATAAAGATGAGGGGTACAATTCAGGGTTAGGTATACAAAAGTTGATTATGTAAGTACCCTTGTTGATGAGGTATGCCCCCCGCCAGCAGTTTCCCTCAACTGCCAATCCCACCCCCGCTCCCCTGACAGTTTCCCACTACTGCCCATCCCTTTCTTCAGCAATTCCCCTATTGGGAATATACCTGGAGGAACTCAAATCATTCTACAAAAAAGATACCTGCACACATATGTTTGTTGCAGCTCTGTTTACAATAGCCAGAACATGGAACCAGCCATGTTGCCCATTGAAGCAGGACTAGATTTTTTTAAAAGGTGGTACATATACACAATGGAATATTATGCAGCCATAAAGAAGGACAAACAATTCTTCTATCTTAAAAATGAGTATATTAATAGCACCTATCTCAGAGGTTTTTATAAAGGTTAAACAAATGTATGCAGATACAGCACAGGAAGACAGTCCTTGGTGTAAGTGCTATTTAAGCCACATTTTCCACCAAAATGTGAGGAGACATTTTCTCAGTATTGGAGATAATCTGATTCACTTTCAATGGCCCTGACTTTAAAGGGCCGTGTTCCCGCATAATCACGAGTTATGTTTGCATTTCTGTGGTTTCTTGCCATTCATTGCTGTCCGGGGTTTTACAAAATCCACACAAGCCTTACGACATATACGGAGATTTAGAGAAATAGATCCTACATAGAGAGCTTCAATGAGTTGGTCCTCAGCAAACGGCTTTCCCTAGACTGCCGCTTTTGTTCAGAGAGAATCAAGCCCGAAGCAGTGGCGGCGGGACCGGGAGGAGCAGGGCGGTGTGGGCCTGTGTCGCTGCGCCATCTAGTGGACACAGAGCTCAGCCGCCGTCTGAGGCCCTCGCAGAAGAGCTGGAGGGAAGGGTTCGTAGCCCCAACCGGCCTGATCCCCCGGCCGGCTCCCAGATGATCTCATAACACCATCCCCTTGAAGTGCATCATCAGAACTAATCGGCTGGGACACCGGGAATCCCTCTCATAAGCCGACAGCTCTGCTGATGAGCTCAGCCTGTTCATCCCCCAGCACAGCCGTCTTGGCAAGACCAGACAGAGAAGAAAGGCCGTATTCCTAAGAGCAAGAAAGAAGGCAGCCAGCACACACCTAGATTTTAATAAGGATACACCATACAGGCCGGCCAGCAAGACGGACCAACGCTTAGTAACTTTCTGACCTCCGTTTCTGGCTTCAGTGCATCTTGGCACAGGGAAGAATAGGGCTGACAAGGGCTGAG
Organism: Carlito syrichta; assembly: GCF_000164805.1. Lineage (NCBI taxonomy): Eukaryota > Metazoa > Chordata > Mammalia > Primates > Tarsiidae > Carlito > Carlito syrichta. Next base: position 379,822 of record NW_007248308.1, read on the forward strand.
CTGATGGAGGGCTGCATCTCACTTTATGGAAGTGTTTTTAGGGAAGGCCAACTGCTCTTTGTGGGTGATTAAAAGCTTATCCCCAGAAGGCTGGTAAGCAGTCCTCTGCCAATAACTCAGCTCTGGCGTGCGGGGCAAGGGGTATTGAACACCATAACGGGGAGAGAGTATCCACATAAAAACCCAATCAAAGGCAAAGTTTGCCTTGGAGGGGCACTTGGAGGCCAATAATCTACCTCGTCTTGATCCTATTCAAAATTCCTGGCTGCAGTGACCAGGCGGACCAATATTAAACTTGAAAGACAATGAGTTTGGAACCAACGACTGAAATCACTTGGTTGGGCCCCGGTTCAACACATTCTGGCAGCAGATATATTAACCAACGAGATGGCAATGGGGGGCAGGGGGATAGCTGTGTCTTGTCCAGAGTGTGGGTTCTTTAGGTGATCTATTTATCTCACTGTCCTTGGAAACTCCCATATTATTAGAAAGAATAAAGTCTCTGGGACGTTATTTTGAATAAAGCCTCTGGGACACTATTTGTCTCAGAAAATTTAATTTTGAGGGAAAGCAAATTCCAAACCAAGAAGAGAATTCAAGAAGGAAAAGTCTAAAATTATTTCAAAATAAAAGTTAAAAAAAAAAAGAATAGAGAGTGAGAGTCTTGGTACAGACATATCTAGACATGTAAGCAGTTTCTGTTTTCTTTCTGTTTTTTGCTTCTCCCAAAATCATAGCGTTTAAGGCTTGTTCTTTTTAAAGGCCAGTTACAGAAAATAAACTGAAGCAAGGCATTCTTTCGTGAAAACCCTAAAAGTGATGTCTGATCCCCTGGTCAAAAACTAGTCAACTCTGTCTCAAGTTCAATATTGGGGCTGTAATCAGAAATAGAGGATCCCAGGCTCTAACGATGTACCACTCCTGTTCACATGCAGCCTGCTTATATTTTGTATCTTATGTTTAAACTATGACGTGTCATACACTTACAGGCAACAGTCCTTGCCTTGAGCTAGCTCAAGTAGAACGATGTTCTCACAACCAAATGATCCCTAGCTAAGTGAGGTAGGCGGGTAGATGCACTCTAAGCCAGGAGAAGTAGCTATGGAACCATCTGGTTTAAACAGCCGAGATTTGCAGGAAGGAGACAAATCTCACCCGTCTCTTTGGTAACCAGCTGTCCCGAGCTAGGCAGCTCCGTTTAGGTCCCCTGCTGGCTGTCCCGAGTGGACACAGGTCCTTGTGAGCCTAGAGCCAAGAGAGCAGGACTCCAGGCCGTCCCTCCTTTCAAGAAACTATGCAGATCCCAAAGACGTTAAGTTTACTCAGCTAGTCAGTGACAGGGCTGAGGCTCATAATTCTTCAGTGCCTGTTCTTTACTTCATTTCATTGCTTCTGCAACAGGAACCCATGTGGGGGAACTCATTCCTTCATTTATTCATTCATTCAAACAAATTTTTGAGTTCCAACAGAATGTGACAATACCACAGTGAATAAAACCTAGCTCCTGGCACCAATGGGTTTGACATCCAATAGAAAAAAATAAACAAGTCCATCAACTGTGGTAAGTGCTGTGTGGGGTAGGTACCGTGGCAAATGTGCATGACGGAAGTCAGTTCTGGAGGGCAGGGGAAGCTTTCCTTAAAAGACTTGACACTGAATCCCAAAGAGTGAATTGGGGTTAATCAGAAAAGAGGAGGGAAGGTATTCTAGAAAGTCCTCCAAATGTGGAGAAATATAATAAATTCAGGAGACTGCAAAGAGCTGGGCGTGGCTAGCGCATAGGGTCTGTATACATTGTGTGTGTGTGTGTGTGTGTGTGTGTGTGTGTGTGTGTGTGTGTGTAGGTGTGTACTGTGTTGAGGAGGGAGGAGTGTGGGTAGAAAGGAAGGAGACAAAAACACTGAGACAGGCAGCAGCCAGATCATAAGGGTCTCGAATGCCATGCTTAGAAGCTGAAATTTTTATCCATAGGCAATGGACTTTTTATGGCCAGTGTGTGCGTTTCTGCTCCTTGTCACCAAAGAAAGGTAATGAGCGCACACTGGGATCTAGGAAGCCAGACCAAGGTTGAGATGTGCTGATGCAGACTCAGACCTGTCAGCAGTTTACTGACTGTTATTTAATCTCCCACCTTGGCCACACTTGCCTCTGAGTGTCCCCCTTTCCAACCTGTGAAAGGTGAATAATACACTTTACTTCCTGCCACTTCTTAGAGATCATCATCATCATCATCATCTCCCACCTTGCAGCTTCCTAGTTTTATCTTGGGGAAGATATCCATAATTTCTCAGCCTAGGGAGGCAAGTCTAGGGAAGGTATCGCAGAAGTGCCCTGAGACCCATCTAGAAAACCTGGAACCGGTTACAAGAGCCTAGGTGACAACATGTAGGTGCAGGGAAACATTAGGCTTCTACCAGGAGGCCTCCCCGGTGACTGTGAAAAGCCAAGCACACAGGCAATGTCGTGTTTCGAGGCCACAGGGCCGGACCCTGTATTATTTCTTAGATGCCAGTCTCACCATTCTTCAGGTTCATTGCACAAGCCTTGCTGGGATCCTCCCAGCTCAACTTCCCAAGGTACTGGGATTATAGGCGTGATCCACCGTGCTCAGCCCAAATCTTTATTTTTGTTGCACAACTTACTTTGCACTTTGCTAGATACTGTTCCAGGTATGTTTGGACATTACCACTAGCCCTACAAGGCTGATACTGAACAATTTTACAACCAGGTACAGTGGTATCCAACACCCAGGTTGAGGGTTGGTACTGGTTTGTGGCCTGTTAGGAACTGAGCCAGAGGATGAGCTCTGCCTTCTGTCAGATCAGCAGTGACATTAGATTCTCATAGGAGCAGGAACTAAATTGTGAACTGCTCATTGCATGTTCCTTATAAGAATGTAATGCCCTGGCCGGGCTCAGTGGTTCAGCCTGTAATCCCAGTGCTTTGGGAGGCCGAGGTGAGTGGATTGCCTGAGCCCAGGGGTTCGAGACCCGC
>NW_007248308.1:383020-399123 GCF_000164805.1 Carlito syrichta
GCTACTTGGAAGGCTGAGGTGGAAGGATCGCCGGAGCCCAGCAGGTTGAGGCTGCGGTGACCGGGAGCGGCCACTGCACTCCAGTCTGGGCAACAGAGTGAGACTCCAACTCAAAAAAAAAAAAAAGAATGTAATGTCCAATAATCATCTCCTCCCCCTCCCCCACTCCTGTTCATTGAAAAATTGTCTTCCATGAAACTGGACCTTGCTGCCAAAAAGGTTGGGGATCATCGGGGTACAAGACTGAGAGAAGTTAATTTTTTCAGGATAGAAAATCAATAGGGAGCCATAGCAGGTTCCCAAGAGAAGAGTAAGAAAATGACAACAGAACTTTGGAAAGATTAATAAGAGGATGATATTCAGGTAGAAAAAAACTGTATATCTTATACTAATTTATGCAGGATATGAGACAGGGCAGTTCATGTGGAACTGAGGACGAGGTTTTAAGAGTGAGATGTGGTTGAGACATTGCTTTTGGAATCTCAATCTTGTTCCATTGGTCTATAGGCCTGTTCTTGTAACAATACCAGGCTGTCTTGATTATTGTAGCTTTAAGATAAAGTTTAAAGTCTGGGAGTGTGACACCTCCTGCTTTGTTTATTTTTGCTGAGAATTGTTTTGGCTATTTGTGGTTGTTTATGTTTACATATGAATTTCTGTGTTGTCGTTTCCAGGTCTGAGAAGAATGCTGCTGGCAATTTAATGGGTATTGCAATAAATCTGTAGATTGCTTTGGGTAGGGTGGACATCTTAACAATGCTGATTCTTCCAATCCATGAACATGGAATATTTTTCCATTTGTGTTATCTTTGATTTCTTTGAGCAATGTTTTATAGTTTTGGTTGTAGATGTCTTTGACTTCTCTGGTTAGGAAGATGCCAAGGTATTTTTTTTTTTGTGGCTATTGTGAATGGGATTGTGCTTTTTATTTTGGTTTTTGCTTGTTTATTGATAATGTGTAGTAATCCTGATCAAAACCCCAAGTGCCCATGCCATAAGAGATAAGATAGACAAGTGGGATCTCATCAAACTGACAAACTTCTGCAAAGCCAAAGAAACCATCAAGAACAGGAGATAGGCTGGGCTCAGAGGCTCAGCCTGTAATCCCAGCACTTTGAGAGACCGAGGCAAGAGGATTGCCTAAGACTGCGGGTTCGAGACCTGCCCGGGCAACTTAGCGAGACCTCGTCTCTACAATAAATCAAAAAAAAAAACTAGCCGGGCATCATAGTGCACGCCTGTAGTTCCGGCTACTCAGAAGGCTGAGGCGGAAGGATTGCCAGAGCCCAGCAGGTCGAGGCTGCAGTGGCCAGGAGTGTGCCACTGCACTCCAGTCTGGGCAACAGAGTGAGACTCAAACTCGAAAAAAAAAAAATCTATCCCTCCAGCAAAGAAATATAAGGAATGAGACCTTAAGTAATTGCTGAAGGTTACAGAGCTACTTGGAAAAGTCAGCTGTTCTGATTCCTTTAGCCCAGAGCAACTCAAATCCCAAAGTCAGGCTGCCTGGATGTGAATCTTACTCTGCTACTTATGACAAATGTGATCTTGGGCAAGTCATTTAACTTGTCTAATCCTCTGTTTCCTCATCTATAAAAGGAACAAAGTAATATCACTTACCTCATAGGTTTTTTTTTAAATGAGGTTTTAGTGAGAGGGAACATAGATTGGCAATTTTTTTCTGTGTGGGAGCAAATAGTAAGTATTTTAGGTTTTGCAGACCATATGGCCACACTACTCAACTCTGCTGTTCTAGTGAAACCTGTCGTAGACAGTACCTATTCAAATGGGTGTGGCTGTGTTCCAGTGAGACTTGATTCACAAAATTAAGTGGTGGGCTGCATTTGGCTCCTGGTCTGTAGTTTGTTGACCCCAGAGATAGAGCATGGAGAGATCTTGACCACTGTCCAGTGCAAGAGAAGCATTTGGTGAGTGATAGCTACTATTGATATTACCATACTATTATTATTTTATTGAGTTGGGGTCTCACTCTGTTGCCCAGGTGGAGTGCAGGGACAATATCATGGCTCACTACAGCTTCGGCCTCCTAGGCTCAGGCAACTCTTCTGCCTCTGCCTCTTGTGTAGCTGGGGTTACAGGCACATGCCACCATGCCTGACTAATTTTGTGTTTTCTGATTTTTTGGTAGAGATGAGGTTTCGCTGTGTTGCCCAGGCTGGACTCGAACTCCTGGGCTCAAGTAAACCTCCTGCCTTGGCCTCCCAAAGTACTGGGATTACAGGCATGAGTCACTGTGCCCTGGATAACTGTATTATTATTGTTTCTCTTTCCATTTTTGTACTTTCTTCTTCCATGTTTTCTTTTTTTTTTTGAGTTGGAGTCTCACTCTGTCGCCCAGACTGGAGTACAGTGGCACGCTCCTGGCTACTGCAGCCTTGACCTGCTGGGCTCTGGCGATCCTTCCGCCTAAGCCTTCCAAGTAGGTGGAACTACAGGCGCGCGCTACCACACCCAGCTAATTTTTTTTTTTTTAAATTTATTGTAGAGATGAGGTCTTGCCAAGTTGCCCAGGTGGGTCTCAAACCCCGTGGGCTCAGGAAATTCACTCACCTCGGCTTCCCAAGACATGGGATTACAGGCTGAGCCACTAAGCCCGGCCCTTCCATGTTGTTATTTGGTTCCATCTACTGGGTTGGGAGGAGAAATTCAGTTCCCTTCTGACCAACTGGGATAGCCAGCTTCCAAGATGGCCCCTAGTGGCCCTCAGTTATATTCTGAAAATATAAGAGGGTGCATGGAGAATGGAGGCTCCCATTCCCTGCCCACGGTGAGCAGGTTTGACCTGGTAACCAACAGGGCATGGTAGGAAGGACCATGTATGACCTCTGAGACTGAGACATAGAGGACATCCTGCTTCCTGCTTGCTCTCCTTGGGATCACTCACTCTGGAGGAAGCTAGCTGCCATGTTGTGAGGACACTCAAGCAGCTTGTGCTGAGGTCTATGTGGCAAGTAACTGAGGCCTCCTGCCAACAGCCAGCATGTGCTGGCCAACCATATGACCAGTCTTGAAAGTGAGTCTTCCAGCCCCAGGAAAACTGTCAGATGACTACAACGGCAGACATCATGAAACAAATGAAAGGCCTGAAGCCAGAATGACCCAGCTGAGTTATTTCTGTATTCCAGATGCACAGAAACTATATGAGATAATAAAGGTTTGTATTGATAATAAGCTACTGAGATATGGGACCGTTTGTTATGCAGCAGTAGATAACAAATATATCAACTCTCTTAATGGCTCTCTAGTGGCTAACAACTGTCTAGCTTGCATATGTTTGCTTTCAGGTGAGAGTTTGATGATCAGGCGACACTTTGAGTGACAGAATAATTGCCAGAGCCATGGTCGTTTGGTCACTGCTGCTAAATGTTTTTGAGGATCCCTGGTCTCAAATGATCTGACCCCTACCTGACCTCCCAGGCACATTTCCCAGAAACCCTCATGCAACCCATGTTCTAGCCATGGCAAATTATCAGTCCTTTGTTATTAATTACAAGTGTGTTAATATTACTGACAATAAAACTACTCTTTATGCCACCAGTGTGCTGTGTGCTGTGCCCAATCATGTTTAATTTTCAACTTCCTTATGAAGAAGGTAGACAAATTCCACTGTACTCAGATCAGGACTTTGGGAAGAATTACAGAGCTGGAGCCGAGTGGGGTGTGAACCTGAGTATGCGTGACTTCAGAGTCTGAGTTTCTCAGATACTGTCTGCTTTTGCGTATCCCACCCCATCTTTTTTTGAGAGGGAGTCTCATTCTGCTGCCCAGGGTGAAGTATACAGGTAGTGGCACAATCATGGCCACCGCAGCCTTGATCTGCTGGGCTCAGGTGATCCTTCTGCCTTAGCCTTCCAAGTAGCTAGGACTACAGGCGTGCACCACCATGCCTGATTTATTGTAGAGGTGAGGCCTCGCCAGGTTGCCCAGGCTAGTCTCCAACCCCTGGGCTCAGGCAGTCCTCTCGCCTCAGCCTCCCAAAGTGTTGGGAGTGCAGGCATGAGTCACCGCACCCAGCTGTCCCTTTGTTTTTGCCTACATTGTTTCCTCTTCCTGATGTTCCCTTCCCCCTTCTCCAGCAGGTGAACACTACTTCTATTTCAAGACCCAACTGAACTGTCACCTCTCCTGTGCCACCTTCCCTGACATTTTTTAGCCAGTTAACAAATACTTATCAAGTCTGCTGCATGACAGGCACAGTTCCACAGGCTGGGGAAGCAGCAGTAATAATAACACAAAAGCAAGAGAACAGTAAATCTCCCGTAGGTAACATTCTGGTGGAAGAAAATAAATAACGCTGGGTGCAGTGGCTCACACCTATAATCCCAGAACCTTGGTAGACTGAGATGGGAGTATTGCTTGACCCCAGGAGTTTGAGACCAGCCTAGGCAACATAACCAGATCTCATCTCTACGAAAAAAAAAAATTATCTAGGTGTGGTGGTATGTGCTTGTAGTCTTAGCTACTTGGGAGGCTCAAGCAGAAGGATTGCCAGAGCCCAGGAGGTGGAGGAAAGCTGTGATTGTGCCATTGCACTTCAGCCTGGGCAACAGAGTGTGAGACCCCGACTAAAAAGAAGAGGTCTTACTCTGCTGCCCAGACTGGTCTCAAGCTCCCGAGCTCAAGTGATCCTCCCACCTCAGTCTCCTGGGTAACTAGGACAATAGGTGTGTGCCACCATGCTTAGCTAATTAAAAAAATGTTTTTTGTAGAAATGGAGTCTCACTGTATTGCCCAGAGTGATCTCAAACTCCTGGCTTCGAGAGATTCTCCCATTTCAGCCTCCCAGAGCCCTGGGATTATAGTCCTGAGCCGCCATGCCCGGCCTGAGTGAGTTTTTATTGTACTTTTTCTCACTTCTTTTTCCATATAATTGCATTTCAGGAAGCTTCCCTGGGTTACTTCTTTTTCTTTAGGTTTTGTGTCTAAGAGCTTCCCGTGAGCCGACCCACAGCATGCAGCAATGAGAAACTCGGGACTTGGCTGAAAGAAACCTTCCAAGCCTTGACTTCCTTGGGCAGCTGGGCCTGTCCCCTGCAGGGGCCCCTCTGGTCTCATGCTGATTTTGGCCTTTGTGAACCGCGCAGAACCAGGGCTGACCCTGCTGATCTGTGGATGTGTGGCCAAGACAGGTCCCAGTGTCCCACCAGTCTGTGTGTGAGGGAGGTGGGGAAGCAGGCGATGGCATTCGTGACAGGGTGAGGGAAGAGATTGTTGGCGGGGCTTCGAGGGGTGTGATTAGATTACAGCAGAGTTGCCTGTCTGGCGGAGATGGCGATGCCGCGCTGTTCACTTCTTGTGCAGTGGAGCCCCGGGTGCACACTGGCCAGAGGGCTCTGTTTCTGGAGCCCTCAGCAGTGAGCTGCCCATGAGCACAGAGCCAAGAGGCTCATGCCACCTGCTGCCCTTAGCGTCTGCTTTTTATGTCTTCATGGCTTTTCCTTCTCTGGCTTTCGTTTTCTGAGTTCGTGTTTTTCCACAATGCTTAGATGTCTACTGAAAAAGGTTGCCAACCCTCTGGAATTTTGTCAATCTCAGTGTACTTCTCTTACTCCTCATTGCTTTAAGTGCTTTATTTTTATTTTTTGAGTTGAGGTCTTACTCTTTTGCCCAGGCTGCAGTGCTGTGGCATGATCATGGCTCACTGAAGCCTCGACCTCCTGGGCTCAGGTGATCCTTCCGCCTCAGCCGCCCATGTGATTTCCCAGCTAATTTTTTGTTTTTGTAGAGGCGAGGTCTCACTATGTTGCCTAGGCTGGTCTCAAACTACTGGGCTTAAGCAATCCTCCTGCCTCAGCCTCCCAAAGTGCTGGGATGACAGGCATGAGCCACCATGTCTAGCCCCTGATTTCATATGTTAATTGAAATTGACTCACTTTTTTTTCACTTGAAAACCTTAATTCAGCCTTGACTTAAACAATAATATTCAATACATCATGATTAAGACACAGATGACTGTTGAGTCCAATTTCCCTTCTTCAGAAGGGAAAGAAATGGGAGAAACTCATGCAGTGAAGAATTAATACCAAAGAAGAAAAAAAATCAAGACCTTAGTCATCAACAAAAATAAAAAATCATATTTAAGTGTGTTGCTTTCTATTCTGTTTCTATATGTATATTCATGATCACACTGTATGCAATTCCTGTTCTGACATAATATAAAATTATAAGCATTTTCCCCCATGTCACCAAATATTCTTTTCACGTGTAGTCATGGTGGCTGCACTTCCTGGGTGGTCCAGGGTGGCATGACAACTTCCCAGGACCCTCTCCGGACAGGGTCTTGACCACTGGGGGTGCTGATGTGAATCTGGGATGGGCAGGCCGGCCTTCTGCTCTGCTGATGACTTTGAACTTGGGGCCCAGAGATTTATGCAGTGTGTGATTTGCTTTTCACTGGAATATTCACTGTTGATCATTAGCTCCCATTTGGGGTAGAAGACACAGTGACTTTCATCCACGTCTGACCCTATGTAACTCTCGTTTGCTAAAATGACATGCAACTCCAAACAAAAGTAGCATGATTCCTAATAAGTCCTCCAATCTAGAAAATCCGAAAACCACCTCTCAGAAGTCAGTCAAGGGTCTCGCTCATTGTCACTCCTAGATGGTTCATGTAGGTGGCATGTTTCCATTCCCTACTCCTTCTTGTTTGTGCTGGGCAATTCTTCTCCCCTTTCCCCAGATGTGACGACCATTTTGTAAGGAATCAAGCATCTTGGGTGCTCATGGAGTAATATTCTGAGGCCCCACCCTTGCTTCTGAGCACCTCTGTGGCCTCACCTCATCAGCGTCCCTATATAGTAGCTCGGACAAGCCGACACTATCACCAACCAGGTTTTGCCTGTTCTCTGTGTCTGAGAGACAGAGCACGCCTTATGACCCATCAGAAGGGATGGGGTGCCCAGAGCCCTTCAGAAGCACAGCTGGGACTCTGAGGGCTGTGAGGAAAGACATGCCTAGCGCCTGGGGAGGGCTTGTCCAGAGAATCAAATAAGCAATGTGGGACAGGAGAGGCACTGGGGCTCTTCGCACCATCTCCTCGAGCCCTAATTAAATGTCTTGTTTGAACAAAATGCCTGAGTACAAAAGACCCCAGTGGTTTCTCTCAGGTGGTTTCTGGTGGTCGCAGGAGCAGTGGCTGCAGGCTGCCTTCTGGAATTTCAGCTGTAATCACTCCAAGCAGCCAGAAGCTGGGGTTGGTGCTCAGGGCCCGAGTGTGGGAGGTGCCTGGAGGGGATCCACCCTCTCAGCTGGATTAAAATAATATACCAATGATAATAACACCCAGAAATTTAAAAAGAAAATAAAACAAAAACCCCAAACCTAGATGTCGCCATGTATATCATCACACGGATCCCCAAAGAATGGGAGGACAAGTTCACGGTGCTGGTGGCTCAGAATTTTCATGGTGCTTCTAGAACAATCGCCTCTTCCCAGGCAGGGCTGCCATGAGAGGTGTTGTCATCAGGTCTCTTTCTTCCAGCTGCTCTGTTTGGCTTAGATTCTCAGCCCAGGCCACCCAGGGGCCATGGGCCGCGGGTGGCAGCAGCCCTGCAGCTGCTGCCTCCGAATTCTCCCGGATTCGAGGCCGGGCGCTGGGTGATTACGCTGCCGTTATCTGGGATTAGCTATTTTCACTCCCTGTATTTATATCATGGAGCTGCAGTGTGACGCTGCCAGATGCCAGTGGGGCCAACAGCTTCCTCCTAGGCCCACCTGCTGTTTTGCCAACACCCAGCAAGGTGGCAGTTGGCGGCGACCAGACCTGCCGGCCCCTTTGCCCCCTTCCCAAATATCCATAGTGGGGAAATGAGACAGAGGGAGAGAGACTTGGCTCAGCGGTCAGGGGCAAAGACTGGACTCAGGCTTGAGGGCGGTGGGATGGAGGGCTGGCAGTGGTCCCTGCACAAGACGCCTGTCACCTTCCTAATCCCCTGAAGTCTTCAAGTCTAGGAGCCCTCTCGTCCGTCCCCCAAGCTCTCCACCCTAACCAAGTGCCTCTCCAGTTGCATGTGAAGAGTTCTGAAGGCCCCCATTCAGGCAGCCCAGAAAAGCTCCAAGTGTGGCGAGTCCCAAGCTTAGGCGCAGAGGGATTAAAGGCCCTACCCTGTTTGGCTTGGTTCATTTTTATGTCCTCCTCGCCATCCCTCCCTGTCTCCCACTCCCCCAAGGAGGTGGGGAGATCCTGTGGCTTACGGAAAGCCAGAGGCAACTGCACAGAGGCAGCACTGCCTGTGTTGTTTTTTCTGGGTGGAATTCCCAGGTGTCTCTCTAGAGCCTTTTATCAATACGGTGGTCTCAGAGCTCCCAGGGCAGGTACAGCCAAGGCCTGTCATTGACGACCCCTGTGGTCCAGGAGAGGGAATGAGTCTGCACGTCACCTTCTCAGGCACAGTGGAAGAAACCCCACCCAAGGTGCCAGGGGCTGGGAGCAAATTCCACTTGCTGATTTAACAGACTCTGCTTTTTTTTGGAGTCAGGGTCTCACTCTGTCACCCAGGCTGGAGTGCAGTGGCACAATCATGGCTCACTACAGTCTCGACCTCCTGGGCTCAGACAATCCTTCACCTTAGCCTCCTGAGTAGCTGGGACTACAGGCGCGTGCCACCACATCTGGCTTACTTTTTGATTTTTGTTTTTATTTTTTGTAGAGACAAGGTCTTGCTATTTTGCCCAGGCTGCCCTTGAACTCCTGGGCTCAGGCAGTTCTCCGGTCTCAGTCTCCCAAAGTGTTGAGATTACAGACATGAGCCACTGCACCTGGCTAGTTTTTGTCTTAATAAACTTTAAAGTAAATACTTGTTAGTTCTTAAAATCCAGACACTACCATGCACTGGGAAATTCTGGCCTCACTAAAAGAAAGATGAAAAAACATGGGGATTTCAGGTCACCATGGTGGGCTGGCATGGGGTGGGAGGGAGGGGACGCATCGGATGGGGGCTTACCATGGATGCGGGCTGGTGGGGGAGGGGAGAGGAGGGTGCCAAAAGAGGAACTTGATTGACCAGCATAGCATCTTGTTTGGGGAATAGTCATTCCTTAGGCTGAAAAGAAGAGATATAGTTAAACCCACTAATACAAAGCCTCCGCCTCTGACATGCCTGTCTTGACCCAGAAAGGTTATTTCCTAGCCCTATCTGTCTATACTGGGACCAGACATCACTTGAGAGGACAGGTCACCTGATGAAGTAGCTACCGGTGACTTTGTGACCTCTGGTATTGAATACTTTTTTTTTTTTGCGTTAGGGTTTTATTCTGCCATCCAGCTGGAATGCAGTGGCACTATCACAGCTCACTGCAGCCTTGTCCTCCAGAGCTCAGGTGATCCTCTCGCCTCAGACTCCTGAGTAGCTGGGACTACAGGCATGAGCCGCCACACCTGGTTAATTTTTTGATTTTTTTTGTAGAGATGCGATCTCATTATGTAACCTAGGCTAGTCTTGAACTCCTGAACTCAAGTAGTCCTCCTGCCTTGGCCTCCCAAAGTGCTGGGATTACAGATGTGAGCCACCGTGCCTGGCCTGCATACGTCTTAATTTCTCTGCCCGTGGGTGATTCCCCCCACCCTCCCCACTTTGACCCTGTAGGAAGAAGGGACCACTGGCTGGGGAGGGTAAAAGAAATGGCAGCAGAAGGCCTGGGCCCAGGAGATCCTGCTTCCAAAGCAAAGGACAGAAAAGTGCTACTTGGCCTTCTTCTCAGGCTGCTGAGAGTCAGAGTCCTTCCCATGTGAAGGCACCCTTTGACCTTCAGGTCCCTCTGGAAGGAGGTGGGAGTGTGTTTCCATCCCACCTGATCCATCACCTTCTCTATTGTATAGAAAGATCACAAGCTCATTGTTGTTATTTTGGAAAATAGACAAGCAGAAGAAAACATAATTTCGCCAGTTAACAAAATGCACTGACAATATTTAGCTGTGGTGCTTCTCGTTCATTTTTCTCTGTGTATTGTTTGCACAACTGAGAATACATGGCATGCAATTTCTGGTCTCATTCTTCCACTTGATATAAATTTATGGGCATTTTCCTATGCCACTGGAATTCTTTACCATCTTTTTTCTTTTTCTTTTTTTTTGAGTTGGAGTCTCACTCTATTGCCCAGACTGGAGTGCAGTGGCCGCTCCCGGCCACCGCAGCCTCAACCTGCTGGGCTCTGGAGTTCCTTCCGCCTCAGCCTTCCCAGTAGCTAGAACTGCAAGTGTGCGCTACCACGCCCGGCTAATTTGTTATTTATTGTAGAGATGAGGTCTCGCCAAGTTGTCCAGGCGGGTCTCAAGCCCGCGGGCTCAGACAATCCACTCACTTCAGCCTCCCAAAACGCGGGATTACAGGCTGAGTCACTGAGCCCGGCCTTCTTCTTTTTTTTTTTTTTAAATGAACACTACTAATATTATGGTTTGGTTTTGTTTTTTGAGGGAGGGTCTCACTCTGAGTGGCATGGTCACAGCTCACCGCAGCTTCAATCTCCAGGGCTCAGGCGATCCTCCCACCTCAGCCTCCTGAGTAGCTGGGACTACAGTTGTGCGCCACAACACCTGTTTAATTTTTTAATTTTTTAAATAGAGACGAGGCCTTGCTATGTTGCCCAGGCTGAAATCGAACTTCTGGGCTAAAACATTCCTCTTGCTTCAGCCTCCCAAAGTGCTAGGATTACAGAACGTGAGCCACCACACCTGGCCACCTTAATAAATTTAATCTTGGTAGCTAAGCTTTGTGTTTTTGTACATTAAGGATTCCATTTTTTTTTGCTATTCTAAATAATGCTGCGATTAATATCTTTGTTCATATAGTAAAAGCTCCAGTTATTTTCTAAGGATAGGCTCCCAGGAGTGGTACCAGTATAGAGTGTTGGATGAAGAATGTAGAAAAGCATGTTTTGTGTCAAGAAGAGGGGACTATAAGCATCTATATTTGTATGTACATAAAGAAATTATTGAAGACGTCACACAAAAGTAATAACAGTATTTATAACAGCATTTACCTGAAGGTGGGGTGGGATCTGGGTAGACAAACTTAGAGTAAAGAGAGATTTCTCACAAGTATATATTTTTGCAGTTTTGAAGCCTGTGTATCTATTACTTATTTAAAAAAGAAAAAAGAGGCCAGGCTCGGTGGCTCATGCCTGTAATCCCAGCACTTTAGGAAGCCGATGTGGGAGTATCACTTGAGTCCAAGAGGTCGAGGCTGCAGTGAGCCATGATCGTGCCACTGCACTCTAGCCTGGGTGACAGAGTGAGACCCTAATTCAAACATAAAAAAATAAAAACAAGTAACAAACTCTGATTGCTGCTTAACTGTGGAACTGGGGAAGGAGTCTCTCAATATTCCCTGTCACACCCAGTGCCAAGCACTCACAGCCAGCAGTTGGATTAGAGACGCTACAGGCTCTTAATAGCCAGGTGAGGACAAGGAGACAGGTCTGCACCACCAAGACATCTGGGGCCCCAGGTTTTTTCTATCTTGTGGGCCACAAGCCTGTGTGATGGGGGAGAGAGAGAGGAAGTGGAGGGCAGGCAAATTCCTTTTGAGGAAGTCCCATGGAAGCCAGGCACGTCAAGTCTTCGCACCACCTTTGGTGAGAACTTGGTCAGGGACCACCCCAACCGCAAAGGCCTTTGGGAAATGTAGTCTCCGCCCGGGCAGCCTGGCTGCAGCCTGGGGTTCTATTATTAAAAGGAAGACGTGGAAAATGAAACTAATTAGTAGTTTTGGCCACTGGGACTTTATTTAAAAAGAATTAATAGAAATTGTTGGCTGTACTAGATTACTTTGCAGTTTTTTATTTTGTTTTGCTTTTTGATTCGGGGTCTCACTCTGTCACCTAGGCTGGCGTCTGGTGGCAGGATCACTGCTCACCGCAGCCTTGACCTCTTGGGCTCAAGAGACCCTTCTGTCTTTGCCTCTGCCTCTGCCTCGCAAGTAGCTGGGACTACAGGCCCGGACCACTTATATCTGCCTCCTAGACTGGAGTGCAGTGGCATGATCATGGCCCACTGCAGCTTCGACCTCCTGGGCTCAGGTGATACTCCTGCCTCAACCTCCCAAGTAGCTTGAACTACAGACATGCACCACCACACCTGACTAATTCCACATGGTTCACTGTTGTACCTGATAGTTTAGTGTAATTAAATTTCCTTTCTTGCACAATTTTTCTGTTTGCTGAGATTTCTCTGACCAGTGGTACCTGACTCTTCAACACTCTGTAAACAACTCCATTTCATTTTCTCTAGGGTCCCACCTGTCAGATCAGTATCTTTCTTTTTTCTTTTATTTATTTTTTTTATATGTGATCCTCGAGAAGGGGCCATGTTAATTTTCTCTAGATTTTCCAATTTTGGTATATGTGCTGCAGAGCAAGTACTCAGTATCTTCCTTGAAATCCTCCTTCCTGGACCTGGTGCAGTGGCTTACACCTATAATCCCAGCACTTTGAGAGGTGAGAAGTGAGAGGATTGTCTGAGCCTATGGCTTCAAGACCAGCCTGGACAACTTGGCTAGGCCTCATCTCTACAATAAATAAAAAAAATTAACCGGGCATGGTGGAGCGTGACTGTAGTTGTTCCAGCTACTTGGAAGGCTGAGGCAGAAGGATTGCCTGAGTCCAGCAGGTCGAGGCTGTGGTGGTTGTGAGTGTGCCATTGCAGTCCAGCCTGGTTGACAGAGTGAGACTCCGGCTCAAAAAAAAAAAAAAAAAAAAATCCTCCTTCCTGCAGCTCCTTGAACTTTCTGCAAAGCCATTGATTGTCCTGGTATTTTCATCCATCCACTTTCTGGGAAATCTGTTTGCCTTTCTCTTGTGTTGGTTCCCTTTTCTCTTGATCTTTTGCCTTCCTAGTTTTCTTGGAGACTGTCCTTCAGACTTTTCTCAGAAAGAATGTACAAGTGGTGAATTTTGAGATCCTGCATGCTTAAAATGCCTTAACTTTATCTTATCACTTGATTTATAGCCTATCTGGATATAGTGATTGGAATTCATTTCACCTAATATCTTGAAGATATTCTCTATTTTTCTTTATCTGTTGAGAAATCTGTTACTATTTTATCTCTTAATCTTTTTGTATGTGGCTTGATGTTTTCTCTGTGGATGCTTTCAGTATCTTGCTTTTATCCTTGCTGTTCTGAAATTTCAGAATAATATTTCTTGGTATAATCATTTTATCAGTTGTTGTGCTGAGAGCTTTGAGAACTTCTAAAATCTGGAGATGCATTCCCTGCAAGTCTGTGAACTTTTCTTATATTATTTTTATGATGATTTCCATTTTACCAGCTCTCATTTTCTGGGACTACTATTACTTGGATTTTTATGTTAGACTTCCCCAATTGATTAGCTTATTTCTTTTAAAATTATTATTATTATTATTTCTGTTGGAGTCTCATTCTGTCATCTAGGCTAGAGTGCAATAGCATGCTCATGGCCACTGCAACCTCGACCTGCTGGGCTCACGCAATCTTTTCGCTTCAGCCTTCCAAGTAGCTGGAACTATAGGTGTGTGCCACCACACCTGGCTAATGTTCTGATTTATTGTAGAGACAAAGTCTTGCCAAGTTGCCCAGGTTGTTCTCAAACCCCTGGGCTCAAGCAGTACTCTCACCTCTGCTTACCAAAGTACTGGAATTACAGGTATGAGCCACTGTGCCTGGCTATTATTATTATTTTTGAATTGAAATCTCACTCTCACACCCAGGCTGGAGTGCAGTGGTACCACCACAGCTACCAAAGCTTCAACCTGCTGTGCCCAGGCCAACCTTCTGCTCAGTCTTCCAAGTAGCTGGAAGTACAGGCATGCACCACCACTTCAGCTAATTTTTTGATTTATTGTAGAGATGAGATCTTGCTAAGTTGCCCAGGCTGGTCTCGAACCCCTGGGCTCAGGAAATCCTCTTGCCTCCACCTCCCAAAGTGCTGGGGTTACATGCATGAGCCACTGTGCCCAGCTCTTATTTCTTTCTAATCTTTTCTCACCTGTTTCCATCTCTCTGACTTTTTATTTGGAAGAGGGATATTTCAAGGGATTATACTAGAATTCACCTCTTTAAGTATACAATTCAGTTGTCTTTAGTATATCACACCCATTAATTCCAGAATGATTTTATCACCCCAAAAAGAAACCCTGTACCCATTAGTAATCACTTTCACTCCATCCACCCCAGCTCTTGGAAACCACTAACATCATTACTACCTGCATAGACCTGTCTATTCTGGACAATGGTATAAATAGAATCATACACAGTATGGCCTTTTGTATAGGACTTTTTTCACTTAGCATAACACTTTCAAGGTTCTTTTTTTTTTTTGAGCCCAAGTCTCACTCTGGTGCCCAGCCTGGAATTCAGTGGCACGCTCATGACTACTGTAGCCTCAACTTGCTGGGCTCAGGTGATCCTTCTGTCTCAACCTCCTAAGTAACTGGAACTACAGGTGTCTGCCACCATGTCTGCCTCATTTGTTTTTTCTTTTCTTGATTTATTGTAGAGACAAGGTCTCTCCAAGTTGTCCAGGTTGGTCTTGCACCCTTGGGCTCAGGCAATCCACTCGCCTTGGCCTCATTAGCTCACATTAGGTTCTGAGCTGACAACTTGATGCCTCCTCTTCCTGGGCCTATCTGGGGATCTGCAGAACAGTTTGGCCCTCCCTCTCCATCTTCCACCATGATGTCGGTGCCATGCAGAATCACAAGTTAAAATAAACCTCTCTTCTTTATAAATGATTCATCTTTTGGGTATTTCTTTATAGCAATGCAAAATGGATTGATACAGTACCTGTCATCAGGCATGCAGTACGTGGATCAGATGGTAAGTACTAAACAGAGGCATTTGTGTAATCACTTCATTCAGTACATATTTATTGATCACCTACTATGTGTGAACACTGTGCTAGGTACTGGGACATCAGGTGACAGTAAGAAAGACACATCCCTACTCTCAAGAAGCTTACATGTTAGGGAGACATCTAGACAAGCAAACAGACCATTGCAATGCAGTGGCAAATACAAAGATGGTAAGTGAGGGAGGGAGGACCCATAGGTAGGCACACTTAACTTGGACTTGGAATAAAGCGCTGACCTTCCAGAACACTTTCTCACATTAGGTTCTGAGCTGAGAAAGCCACCCCACATCTGTCCTTCCCACCATCCAATAACATCTTCCTTTGACGTGGAGAGATTCCCTGCAGCCTCTGGAAGATAAAGATACTCAAAACACCAACACTGCTTCTGTGGGAAACTGGCCCAGAGCCTGGTCCTCCTTGGCTGCCGCATAGACACCATTCCAGCCATGAAGGCTGGAGCAGGAGGCTTGGGCTTTCAGACAGGTCCGGCCACGTGGTGAGTGGCCGTGTGGACAGAAATGTGTTTTGAATCCAACTCTGTTTCCTGGGTTTATTCTCAGTGCTTGAATGTGCTAGGAGGGGACAGAAGCCAGGACAAGAGCCTCCCTCCAGGAGAGCTGAGGTGTCAGCGAGAATAAACTGAGGGCTAGAAGCTAAGAAACTGGGAAGCATCGTGAACTGAGATACATCATGTCACAGAGTGCTGCAGTCACCACCACCCTTTTTACTTCTCCCTGATGTCTTTTTCCTTCTCCCACACTCAATGTCAGATAAAAGGGGACCAATTTTGCATTGAAATTAGCCCAGGTCAGGGAGGAGGCAGGAACCAGGGGATGCCTGTGTCTCTTGCTGGGCCTCCAGAGAGATGGTGGGTGTTGAGGGGTCTGGGGGTGGGGTTGTGGGCTCCTCCTCAGTGTGGTAGCACAACCAGATAAGAATGACTGCTGCATTTGTTTCTTTCCCGGGGCAGAAATAGACTGGGGGTATATAAACTGTGCCAGCTAGATTTAGCCGAATATATTAAGAAGTCTTTTTTTTTTTTTTGAGTTGAGGCTCACTCTGTTGCCCAGGCTAGAGTGCAGTGACAAGATTACAGCTCACTGCAGCCTCGAACTCTTGGGCTTGGGTTGATTCTGGCTCAGCCTCCTGAGTAGCTGGGACTACAGGCACATGCCAACACATCCGGCCAATTTTTTCTCCTTCCTTCCTTCCTTCCGTCCTTCCTTCCTTCCTTCCTTCCTTCCTTCCTTCCTTCC